>NC_136070.1:1206748918-1207028918 GCF_964261635.1 Lissotriton helveticus
TGTTAAGCAGATAAATGGCCACACAGACACACTCATTGTAATGAGGACATGCACAGATGCAGGGATTCACATACACAGATATGCACATTTTAACAAGGTCATGCTTATTCAGGTCCACACAGAGGCACATATTCAAGTAAGTATTCGCAAAGCACGCCAAGCCTCACATACAGAGATATGCACATTCAAAGAAGTACATGCGTATACGCACCATACATGCATGTACATTCTAGTAAGAAAGCATATGCCCAGTCCTGTAGCAATATCCCCGGCAGCCCCTGCTGTGCAGGGAGCCCCAAGCTCTAGAGGGTCGCATAGGGCAATGTGCATGGTCAGTGGGCCCTTGGCCTGAGAGCTCCTAACTAGGTCTGAAGCGTGGGGAGACACCTCCATGTACTTTGAAGGGGGCCCCTCAAGTTTCATTACGCCACTGCATATACCGTGCAGAGATTCACATACTCAGGTATGCATGTTTTAATGAGAACATAGCTAACATTCAGAGACACCCATAGAAAACCATAAACATTTTAATTGTGAAGTAGAGCCGCAGAGATTCACATACACAGGCCTGCACATATTCACTTGCATGTGTTCAATTTTATTTACTTCGATGTTGGTATAGCATGGTGTAATTAAGCTGGATGTTAGAGTTACACAAAAAGACAAATGGGTGATACAATAGCAGATTATCAATGACAGTGGTCCAGGCTCAAAGAAGGGTAAATGTAATGCTTTCTGTGTATGTAGAAGCAGATTGGGAGTTGTGGGATAATACAAATTCCAGGTGCATTGATCTGCACACTAGAAGACATCTAATTAATGAAGAGGGCTATGCGGGAGACAAAGGGTGACTTTTTCAGCATCTTCATGAAACTGGGACAATTGGCTGGAGTAAGAATCTGTAGCAGAGAGGTTGCCTTCTCTAAGAATTGTAACCACAACATTGTGAAATTTAAGGAGGATTTGTTGGTGATCGCGGACTGGATGGCTTCAAACTACCTGCAGTTGAATTCCAGTAAGTCAGAAATTCTGTTGTTCGGGAGAGACCGTGATATGTGGTCTGAGCAATATTGGCCAGATTGACTAAAACCAGCTCCCCTGCCCAAAGAGGCAGTTACGAATCTCGGAGTTTTGATTGACAGTGGTCTCTCCCTTGATATCCAATCTAAATCTGTAGCTGGGACCTGTTTTGGACTCTTGCGAGGATTAAAACCTCTACTTGGCTTTTTTGATTCGAAAATTCGTCAGACCATTGTTCAGGCTACGATTTTATCTAGATTAGACTATGGCAACTCTCTCTATTTAGGCGCCATTAAGTCCAGTATCCGGCATCTGCAGAGAATACAGAACGCAGCAGCCCGCATTCTCCTCTTCTCCGAAATCTTGCTCAGTGTCTACATTTCTACCTAAATTACACTGGCTGCCAGTTGAAAAAAGAATCCAGTTTAGAACACTTGTGTGGCTTACAGAATTCTGACTCAACAAGCACCACGGGGGCTGGCAGATCTGCTAGCCTTTTACGTTCCTCGGCGTACTTTACGCTCAGCTGACCAAGGTCTGGCTTGTATCCATCGAGTCCTAAGAGCCAGAGATGGAGGCCGCTCTTTAAGAACTCCCACGGCCAGACTATGGAAGTCGCTCCCAGCCTCCATCAGAGGGATCCAGAATCATCTTGCCTTTCGCAAAGCCATAAAGACCTGGCTTTTCCCGGCGCAACCTCTCTCCAACTTTTACAGTCTCAAGTCTTTGGTTGCGCTGGGACGCCACATCGCTGGGGCAGCCATGCGCATTACAAATCTTACAATAATAATAATAACTTTCCACGCTCTTGGAGCTGTGACTGAGTCCTACAGAGAAGCGCCAGGAAGAAAGAAAGCAATGGACTGTACCCTTCTCTACCACAACTGACTCAGCCCCTGAATTTTTGGCCTACCTGAGGCAGAACAGAATACTGGTAACTGCTTCCTGTGTTTGTTTTTTGTGCACATTTACTCTCTAGTGGCCGTTAGGCTAATACACACATTGTCAAATCATTGACTTTTGCATCCACATTGTTCCTATGGGCATTTTGACATATTCTTCTATTGGATTACTCATATTTTAAATAATGCATTCAGAAAGGATAGGTTTGAAACCTGAGCAATCAGTGAATCATTGGTATTTTTGGTTATTCAATACTTTATTCTCTTCCATGAAGATTTAAATTCATGTGGTCTAATCTGTAAATTCTTTATTACAATTGAATAACTAAATTGCAAATGAATGACATATTGCTCAGGCGTAAAACCTGTCTTTTCTAAATTAAACAGCAGCAATGTTATGGAAGGGGCACTGAAACCTTGAGATCTACTGCCCACCTAGTTAAGCTACCCCATCTCTATTAATTACAAAACCTCTGTTAACTATTTAGTGGTCATTTTGCTTATTATGTTTTTCTTGAGGTTTCTAAAATTGATTTAAGAATGTTATTGCGTTGTGATCTTTACTTTAATGTTGTTTGCTACTACTTGAACTCAACATGAGTTTTAGGGAATTTTCTATTTCTTGTTAAATAGCTACCAGGTTTAAACAGAGTTTCTATTTTAACTGTGCTGTCTTCTAATAAGATTGATTTTGTTACGCTTTCCGACAGTAACTGTAAAAATTCTGATGAGCTAGAATATTTCAATATTTGAGGAATTCACCAGCTCAGATCATAGCATTACAGGAAACACACCTGTCTAAAGTAAAGTGCTAGGAGGTTTTGTAGATCACAGAATTTAGTTCAGCGGGTAGTTTGCTCACATCAATATTGTCATACAAAAGGGGTGACCATTCTAATAAAAAAAGCATGCAGCAACCTCAATTAAGGAGTTTAAGTCTAACAAGAGTAGTAGATGTGTAACTGTAACTCTGAGGATAGTTGATACCAGCTATACCCTTCTGGGATGTTATGGCCTATGTGTGGATGACATAGAATCCCTCAAAAACAGGTTTAGAGCTTGCAGAGACCTCTTATCTGAAAATATTGACGGGTGATTTTAATGCCATTCTAGATAACATTCTTGATAAGTCACGCAATAACAGGTCTAGAATTTGCTCTAAGACGCACACTTATATCAAATGTCTGAAGAGACAGATGGGCCTGTGCGAAATCTGGAGAGTAAGGGAAGGAATAGAGTGAGGGTATACCTACCATAATAAAGCAAGTAGGCATTCATCTAGAATAGATTACTTTTTGTTAGATCAGGCAACTGAGGAAAACATTTTGAGTGTAAGGCATTTAGCAGCTTACTTGTCCAATCATGTGGCGATTGTCTTAGAATTGAAAATCGAGTCATGACAAACAATAAAGGAGGTGGATCATACTCTCTAAGCAGATCAAGAGATTATAGACCGATTAAGAGTAAAGGCCGCAGATCTTTAAGAAGCAAACATTAATTCAGCACTTCAGCATTTAGGCTGGGGCACCTTTAAGTCCTTCTTGAGGGGTATTCTGATCAGTATTTCTGCCCGGAAGAATAGAGATTTTAAAAAAGCAATTGAGGAGCTGGAATAGGAGATTACCGTTCTAGGAAGTCAATTTTGGGACCTACACCAGTCTGAGGAGCTGAGTGAGGCATTACTTAAGGAGATGCAGGATCAAAAACGTAGCCTTGCCTCAAGCTTAGAGCTAGAGTAAGGGTCAGGTGGTAAGTGAGTAAGGTAGTTCATTATAAGTATAGTGAAAATGCGGGGAAACTTCTAGCATGGAAAATTAAGGTGGATACAGTTAGGAGTGAGATGAAAGACATTAAATGTAACGTCGCTGGAAAACTCCTAACAAATAGTTGGGAGGTTGAAGGCGCCTTTCTAAAGTTCTTTAGGTAACTATACACAGAAGCTTTGAATACTATGAAAGAGGTGTCAATAAGTTGTTGGAGGGGCTCTCAATAGTCCAGTTCTCAGAAGATGAGAAAGAAAGTTTAAATCAGCTGATAACGCAGGGAGAAGTCTGGCTAACAACAGATAAGGGCAAGGAGGGAAGTCAGTGGGCCCGGATGGCCTTTCTCATGATTCAGCTTTTTGCAGGGATCCTTGAAGAACCCCCCCTCCCAAAGTATTGGGATGAGCCTATAGTTACTCTGATACTTAAACTGGAAAAAACACCTTGTGTGAGTCTTATATCTCTCTTCTCAACTGTGACTATAAGATCTTCACAAATATCAAAGCTAATAAACTGAGTAACATGGTGAGGGGATAAGACTAGACCATCAAAAAGACGTCATGAATTAACCCATGGATACATTGGGGCTATCAACCTAGCCTTGGTGGGTAAGGAGCCACTTGCCATCATAATGCTGGATGTCACCAAAGCATTCAGTAGGATGAATTGCCATTATCTGAATTCACTCCTAAGATATTACAAGTTGGGGATACAGTTTGTGGGATGATACGTGAGATTTATAAAAGCACCCTCAGCAAGAATCATATTAATGGTATATTAACTGTGGGCTTTAACATAACACGGGGGCCCAGGCAGGACTTCCCTCAATCTTTGCACCTATTTAAACTGTATATTGAGCCCACGACCTGTAAGATCAGAGAAGAGGGGGGAATATGCCCTTTTGTGTAGCTGTTAGGATAAGAAAATCTCCTTAAATGTTGATGACCTGATGACCTATACAGCAGATTTAGACCCCACTTCAGATATCTGACTTTGGGTAAATATCAGGATATAAGGCAAATCCTTCAAAAACAGAAATTATGGTGTGGGACATGGAGGAAGGACATTTCCTAATGAAAAGAGAATTGAGAATTGAAAGATCTGGCCATTAGAATTAGTTGAAATTTGGATAAGATAGCTGAAATAAATTTTAATAGGGCATCACCGGGAAGCGTGTCGCATCAAGGAGAAAGCGCCATCTTTATTTCTTTGCACCAGATCTTCAACGCATCACCCTCCTTGCATGTAGGAGACCACCGCATCACCTTTCCTGCAACACTTTTGTTGCCCTGCGTGTCGCATCTTAAGGTACATTGGCTCAAAGTGTTGCATTTTAAGATCTAAAGAGAACTAAGCTAATTCTAATATTTTAAGTAGAGTATTGTGGATTTTTGTTGTTTACGGTCTTGTGATAGGTCTATATAAAGAATACTTATTTTTTATATAAAACCTGTGTGGTGTCGATCCGTAGTGTTGTCACTTGATTACTGTATGTACCCTCTTACCCTTACTAGAGGCAAAGGTCCCTATTTGTCACAAGTACCTACCTGTGCCAACTAGAGACCCCCAAATCTAACACTACCAAAAATGTACTTTCCTTTTTAATGATATCCCCCTACATTTCAGAAGACCTTGGTTAGAGAAACAACATTGGAGAGTAAATTCCTTTGTTTGGGCTTCCAAGGGCACAAGAATTTCAAGGAAGAAATTGCACAGGAAACGCAATAAAGAATCAGATTTCTAGCTTTATGCATAGGCCTTTCAGCTTACAAACTGCAGCTGCTTACTGACAGACTTAGGAAACACAGGGTGCAGCCATATGTTCAAAGCAATACTGATAGAGGTAAAGGGGAGGGATCCAAGTTAATGTACAAGTTTGGAAACACAAGATATTATAAAAAGGTGAGGCTAAAAGTTCTACAAGCTATGACACGGCTTTGGGTGCATATAAGACAAGCAATAAACTTGTCACATAATAGTAGGTATGCCCCAGTATTGGACTCCCAGTCACCCCTGAGCGTTTGGAAGAAAAGATAGCAACTTGGCTTAAGGACACAGGGATATTAGAATGGAGCCAGTTGCCTCAGGCAGGGAAACTGTGTTCCTGGGAAGACTTTCTAAACTAACCATGGGATCCTTCTTCAAATTTTAGTACTATCAGCTAAATAGTTGGGCCCGGGCCTTGGAGAGAAAAGAATATTAGTACAAACGAGTTGGAAGACCGCTTGGTGAACGGCCCCCAGCGGAAGAAGCAGATGTCTCTATGGTATTGGCTAATACTAGACTTTATCAATGGAGACTTCTGCATGCCGGAGACGCTTTGGGGAGAGTACTTGCTGAAGCCACATATCAAAGATATATGGCAAATATCTATGAGCACTCTTTATGAACACTCTTTACAGCACGATAAAACCTGTTTTTTGCCAGAAGGAATCATCTGTTCTCCTTTCACACAGTGTTTTGGACATCAAGAGATTTGACAAGCTGAGAAGGTCAGATGGGGCATTCTAAACGAAATGTGGGCTGCGAGATGCTGACAACATCCATATGTTTATTACTTGCCCTGCATCAAGCAGTTTTGGAGAGAGATTGGTAAGGTCCTGAGTGACTTATGCTGAATCAGCATGAAGGTAAGCCTTAAGATGATTGTTTTCGGATGTATGCCAGAGCTGGCAATACACTGGGTGATAGTAGCAAGTTGCTGTTCTACTAATCTTACTGGGGAGAAGAGAAATCTGTAAGCAGTGGTTTCTAAATCAAGACGGTCTATGGCCAAATGATTGAGGTTTGTTATGTATATATATAAAATGGGCATGAACTGTATCCGTGCAAAAAGAGCTAGGATGTTGGTCCTTCTGAGAACATGGTTGGGGGTGAAAGTCAGGAGAGCAACAGGGGAGCAATACAGACGTATCACAGAAAAGTTCCACTCTTCTCACTATCCAATGATTATGCCTGACACAGTTTCAAGACCTAGTGCTGGGCAAAGTCCAACCAAAAAAATCTAAACTTTTTTTCCCTAACTGACAAACTTAGCTCTCTCCTGGGCCAGGACAGATTAGTGGCAAAAGGAGAGCTGTGGGGAGAGAATGTGGCCTAATGCCTAGGGCGGTCGATCTCGGAGCTGGGGAACTGGGTTCAAGTCTCGACAGAACGCTCAACATTCTGTGTTTCTGGGGAAATCACATAATCTCTCTGTGCCTAAAAATGTGTCTGTCTGTAATATAACTGGTGCTCGTGTAAAGCGCTCTGATACCTTCGGGTCTAGTTCCCACTATATAAAACTACATACAAAAAAAAAGTGGACAGTTGGAAGTGGCCGGGGCAAATGAGGACAAAAGAAAAACACAAAACAAAAGAAATACCTATAGGAATCCATGCAATATCAGCAATGCTAAAGTGAGAAAAGATCAAGAGGATACACTTCAGATGTCAAGTGGCCACCCAAGTGTGGAGATCACCAACCTAGCAGATATGGGCCCTTACCACGAGTTGGGCAGTAAATTGGTGCAATGTTTTTCGGATGTGCTACAATCCGACTCAGCTCAATTGTAATTTATTGGGTACATTAAATATCACCAAATTAAGAGTTTTTCCAGGTATCATGGGGAATAACATATGGCTTTTGGTGGTTACTGCAACAAAATCTCCATGTCCTAGTATTTACCAGGCACCTTTTCTCTAATAAATATCCACAGGTTTGACAGGTCGAAATTTAAGCAGGAATATGATTTTAATCATAGCACTTGCAGTTCCTACATATGCTGTAACAGGAATTACTGCATATAAAAAGGATTAAGAAAAATATTTTCTCTTCCAATGACAACGATAGTAACAAAGAGCACACAAATATTTTTTTTAACAATTCAAACGTCAAGTACAATTATAATCTTTCAAATCATAGCATTAACTAAACATATGTTGAAGGGAGTCTTGAAAGTTCTTGTATTCAGTTATTTTGTTTTTATTTTCACAATTAGGTTAAAGACTACATGTATCAGCACAGCCAATGCATTTCGTCCGTAAAAGGACTTCATCAGTGCTATAAAAACAACTAAATAAACATCTTTTAGTATTAACTAAATGACTTCACAGTTTAAGCACAATACTTTAAAAAGGACACAAGATAGTGAGTGGACAAACTTTATGGATCCTGAGTGGACAAACTTTATAGGATCCTGAGTGGACAAACTTTATAGAGTCCTTCGATTTTTGCTTTCTCCAGGAAACCTGGGCAGTTGAGGCGCCTCATAGGGTGGGCTACAAGACATATGGAATTGGTGCGATTCCCTCTAGAAGTGGAAGGGCATCGGGGGGACTTTTGATATGGGTGAAAATAAATTTAAAGGTAAAGATCGAGGTGATACCCACTAATTCTGTAGATATATTGGCGCTAAAAGCTACAGTATCCAACGGGAAAAATCTATTCCTTGTAAATATTTACAATAGGCCCTTACCCTCCTCCGGAGAATCGCCAACTATTGCAAAATTAGATTGCTTTTTGAGTAATCTGGATCCCAGGCACGATCTTGTTATTCTGGCCGGAGATTTAAATTGTAATTTTGAGCCAGTTCAGGGTCTTAGCGAAATTTTTGATGAAGAAGACCAAGTAAACAAAATCCCTACTCTAGAGAATGTTAAATCAGTTAAATGCTCAACTTTGGGTCTCCAATTGATGAGTCTATGCACAGAACACTCTCTTAGGGCTTGCAACGGAAGGTTACCATCTGACAGCTCTAAGAAACCAACATTCTCCAGAAACACCTATAAAAGTAATCTAGATTTTGTCATCGCTTCTATCCCTCTCTGGCCAAATCTCCTGGACTTTGAAGTACTGGATCGGTTTGAAAGCGATCATTTTCCCTTAACTCTGATATTAGATGTCTCACTTTTTAATAATATGGTCGAACAAAGTATAATTGAGGAAAGGGCGGATACTAATCTTGAGATACATATTAGTGATAACAGAAGATCTCTGAAATGGCCACTCATACTGGACCATAGTGACATCCTTAGTGAAATATATTCACTTCTGGCCGGGACGTTTGGGCCCTATTTGGCGACAACGGGCGAAGATGCAATAAGAACTGCATTTCTGCCAACACACCCAAAAATTTTTTATGAAATAAAACTATTAGTCACCAAGATGCCCAAAAAATCCCAACAGAAGACTCAGAATCTGTCCCATAGTAAACCTTGGTATGACAGATCCTGTAGAGAGTCAAAGAGGGAACTATTAATTGCAATTAAGGCCAAATCTCCTTTATATGTAAAACAAGCAAGGAACAAGTATAAATCTGTTCAAAGGGCCGCAAAGATGGCATGGGAGGAAGATAAATGGACCAATTTGCTGCTAGCAGCCAGGGCGCGCGACAATGTCGCTTTCTGGAGGCTGGTGGCAAATGGGAACAAGGTGGGCAGGGTGGTCAAGGATGTTTTCCTAGACGAACAAACTTGGGTCACCCACTTTACGAATCTATATAAAAAATATGATGACCCAAATTTGGATATGCATGTAACAAACTGTGAATCCCCGGTAGACCAGCTGTAATTTACTCTAGGCGAAACAGAGCTGGCAATAACCCAGATTAAATCAGGAAAAGCTCCAGGCTTGGACAAAATTCCTGGGGACCTATACAAGCATGATTTAGCAGTATGGGTACCCTATATTAATTTTCTGTGCAATGTATTTTCCGGCACTCTAGAATTTCCTGAGAGCTGGAAGGGAGCGGAAATAGTTTTAATTTTCAAAAAGGGAGATAGGATGGACCCTTGAAATTATCGGCCAATAAGCTTAATGGATATTCTACAAAAAATTTACTCACGCCATATTTTATTACGCGTGAACAATTGGCTAGATGAAAATGCAATACTGACCAAATTCCAAGCAGGATTTAGATCTAAAATCAGCACAATAGATCAGATTTTTAGATTCTGCTGCCTCTATTGGAAGTACGTGGTGATTAAAAGGTGCCATTTATATGTTGCCTTTGTCGATCTAAGGGCAGCATTCGACTTGGTGCCTCGCAATCTCCTATGGAAAACCTTGAGTGCAGCAGGCATGCCAAATAACCTTGTCACTCAGATTAAGGAGTTACATGCAGGGAATTTCGCGAGAATTAGATGGGGTCCAAATGGTGAACTAACCCAGAAGATACCCATTGAGCGTGGAGTCCGCCAGGGCTGCGTCCTGGCCCCCACGCTTTTCTCTCTTTTTGTAAATGATATTCCCCAATTTTTGGAGAGATGCAAAAATGACTCTCAAAAACTGAATGGTGAGAAGGTGACATCGCTACTATTTGCTGATGATACCATTTTGATTTCTCAAACGAAAAACGGCTTGCAGACAATAATAAATACTTTTAATGAATACTGCAGCCAGAAGGGGTTGGAAATCAACGTGAAGAAGACAAAATACATGGCCCTAAATCCCATAAAACCAGACAGAGGCTGTCTAAGATTAAACGGTGAAAAGCTGGAATCCGTCCCTTATTTTTCATACCTGGGGTGACTCTGGATTCAAACTTTACCTGGAAAGCCCAAATGGATAAAAGCAAACTAATTTTTGCCCAGAATGCCAAACCTATTCTTAGGGAGCAAAGTCTAAGTACAAGTAAAGCAGCTTCCCCTGTGATGGAACTATTCAAGGCCAAGGTCCAATCAGCGGTCCTTTATGGGGCAGAAATATGGGGTCCCGGCTCAAAGGAAACTTTCAGTCTCTTAAATAACAACTTCATGCGAAGTTTGGCAAGGGTTCCGAGAGGCACACCACTAGTGCCCCTGGAACTTGACCTAAACTTCAAAAGAACCGACCACCAAGTTTTGATTCGACCCTTGATGCTGTGGGTCAGACTATGGCATGTCCCTGAACTTCAAGATTATAGAGACGGGCTAAAAGAAGTTATGATTCTTGATAGTCAGGTTGACATCCCATGGTTAAGGCATATCAAGATTTGGTTAAGTAATATAGGGCTGAAACACTTTTGGGAGAACCCTGAACAATTACCCGCCAACCCCAAATTAATATTAAAAAGGGCCTTTTGGAGCTTCATATTAAATAGGACCATAAGCAATAGAAGTAGTGGGACCCTGGTTTCAAGGTTCTTAAAATTTAAGGACGAACCTTTGTATGAGACTTTTATGGATGAAATAGAGCCCCCGCTTGCCAAAACTTTATTTTTAAAGTTTAGATATGGAAACTTACAAATAAAAACTACCTTGGCTCGTTGGGCTAGGAACTGTGCTGAAGGAACCTCGACAATGGACGTAAATTGCTCTATGTGTACCCATAACCAGATTGAAAACGAGCAACATATCCTCCTTTTCTGTCCTTGTTATTCTCAGGCAAGAAAGAGATGGATTAAACCCATTTGCCTTCTTCTAGGCTTGAGGTCAAGTTCACAGGCTCTGAGAATCCTAACAACTAACACATCTCAACAAATAATATTTAGTGTTAGTAGATTCCTACTTTCCATATTCTACATAAGGAAAAAATTGGGGCATCGTTTGTAATGTAATTGATCTGCTTGGAATTATTAAGATGTTGCTTATTTTGAATGTAATGTTTCCGCTCCAATTAGCTCCCAAGTTGTTCGTATTTTTTTTTCCTTCCTTTTTAAACTAATGTTTTTATTTCCTGTAATGTTTTATCATAATGAAATGTAATATAATATATGCATTGCTCTTTTATGGCATCAGTGCCGAAATAAAGATTTAATGAATGACACAAGATAGACATCACAACTATCAGCAAGACTAGTATGTTCTGTCCCTTATTTTTAGACAAAGCAAACATCTGCCAATTACTACACAGTGCAAATTGCATAAGTGACCCCCTGCCTATATACACTCTAGTTTACAATAATGACATAGTTGTCTTGACAATAATTTCATAATTGAAATGTTCAGTTCACAATCTATGTAGATCAGGACATAAAGTATAAAAAAATAATACACGAACATCAATACAATCTTATCTGTTCTAACTAAGCCACTTTTATTCTAAATGTATTAAGAGGGATTGTAACCAGTTTCCTATGAATGTCCCCATTGTAAATAAGAAGAAGATAGGTTGACAATACTTATTATCACCTACATCTTGTTACATGTTTCACCAATTTACAAGGAAAGGATGTTATGGACCTGTATGAGTCAGTGTGTGATCACTAAAGTATATACTGTTTGGGTGAACTAAATTCATAAGCACTAAACCATCACTATAATGAGCCTTAATGGCTCTCTCATCAAATTCCCTGAGTAATATTCGTAGCTAATCAAAATGATTCACTTAATCAATCAATCAATCAATCATGCCATTTGTATAGTGCACTACTCACCCGGGAGGGTCTCAAGGCACTTGGGGGGAGGGGTATGCTACTGCTCTAACAGCCAGGTCTTGAGTTGTTTCCTGAAGGCGAGATGGTCCTGGGTCAGCCGAAGGTGGATGGGGAGGGAGTTCCAAGTCTTGGCAGCCAGGTAAGAGAAGGATCTTCCTCCGGCGGTGGCTCTTCGGATGCGTGGTACGGCTGCGAGGGCGAGGCTGGTGGACCGTAGCTGGCGGGTGGGCGTGTAGAAGGTCAGGCGGTCGTTGAGGTACTTGGGGCCCAGGTCGTGGAGAGACTAGTGTGCGTGGGTGAGGAGCCGGAACGTGATCCTCTTGTCGACGGGGAGCCAGTGCAGGTTCCTCAGGTGGCTGGAGATGTGGCTGCGTCGGGGGACATCCAGGATGAGTCGGGCGGAGGCGTTCTGGATGCGCTGGAGTCTTTTCTGTAGCTTGGCTGTGGTTCCGGCGTAGAGGGCGTTTCCGTAGTCCAGTCGGCTGGTGACGAGTGCCTGGGTGACAGTCTTCCTGGTCTCGGTCGGGATCCAGCGGAAGATCTTGCGAAGCATACGCAGGGTGTTGAAGCACGATGAGGAGACGGCGTTGACTTGTCTGGTCATCGAGAGGGAGGGGTCTAGGATGAAGCCCAGGTTGCGTGCGTGGTCGGTTGGCTTGGGTGCGGTGCCCAGGGCTGGGGGCCACCAGGAGTCGTCCCAGGCGGAGGGCGAAGATCCCAGGATGAGGACTTCCGTCTTGTCCGAGTTCAGTTTCAGGCGGCTCTCCTTCATCCACTCGGCGACGTCTTTCATCCCTTCGTGTAGGCAGGTTCTGGCGGTGTCGGGGTCTCTGGTGAGGGAGAGGATCAGCAGGGTGTCGTCGGCGTAAGAGATGATGTTGAGGTTGTACAGGCGTGCGATGGCTGCGAGAGGTTTCATGTAGATGTTGAAGAGGGTGGGGCTGAGTGAAGATCCTTGCGGGACGCCGCAGATGACTTCGGTGGCCTCGGAGCGAAACGGGGGGAGGCGGACTCTTTGTGTTCTTCCGGCGAGGAACGAGATGATCCACTCCAGTGCCTTCTCTTGGATACCGATGTTGCTGAGGTGCTGGACTAGGGTGCGGTGGCAGACCGTGTCGAACGCAGCGGAGAGGTCCAGGAGGATGAGGGCCACTGTTTCCCCCTTGTCAAACAGGGTCCGGATGTCATCGGTGGCTGCGATGAGGGCGGTCTCGGTGCTGTGGTTGGCTCTGAAGCTGGACTGCGAGGGGTCGAGGGATCCGTTCGTCTCGAGGAAGGCGGTCAGCTGTCTGTTGACGATCTTCTCGATGACTTTAGCAGGAAAAGGGAGGAGCGAGATGGGCGGAAGTTTTTGAGATCGGTGGGGTCCGCTGTAGGTTACTTCAGGAGGGCTCTGATCTCGGCGTGCTTCCAGCTCTCCGGGAAGGTGGCGGTGTTGAAGGAGGCGTTGATGATGTTACGGAGTTGGGGTGCGATGGTGGAGTCGGCCTTGTTGAAGACGTGGTGTGGGCAGGGGTCGGTCGGTGATCCGGAGTGGATGGTGTTCATCGTGCGGGCTGTGTCTTTGGTGGTCACCGTGGTCCAGGTGCGAAGGGTGGTGGTGGGGGGCGTTGGTTCGACGGTTGGGTGCGTGGGTGGGGCGCCGAAGCTGTTGTGGATGTCGGCGATCTCGCGGTGGAAGAACGAGGCGAGGGAGTCGCAGAGGTCTTGTGACGGAGTGATGTCGTTGGTGCCGGTGCTGGGGTTGGAGAACTCCTTGACGATAGTGAAGAGCTCTTTGCTGTCGTGGGCGTTGTTGGCCGGTCGTTCCTTCAGGGATTTCTTCTTGGTGGTGCGGATGAGCTGGTGGTGCTTGCGGGTAGCGTGTTTGAGGGCGGTCATGTTGTCGGTGGTCCGGTCGAGGAGCCAGGCTTTCTCGAGGGTGCGACAGGTCTTCTTGGAATCCATGAGGTTGTCGGTGAACCAGGATGGCATCTTGCTTCTGGGTCTGCTGAGAGGGTTCTTTAGTGGCGCGAGGTCGTCGGCGCAGGCGGTCAGCCACTGTGTGAAGTTGCGGGCTGCTTCGTTGGGGTCAGTTGTGTTGGCGGGTGGGCTCTGGCTGAGGGAGGTGGTGAGCTGGTCTGCGGTGATCTTGCTCCAATTCCTGTGAGGTACCTGTTGCGGGTGGTGGTGGGTCGTGGATCTTTTGAAGCTGAAGTGGACGCAGCTGTGGTCGGTCCGGTGGAGTCCGGTGGCGTGGCTGAAGGAGATGTACTTGCTGGAAGAGAAGACGGGATCAAGCGTGTGGCCGGCGTAGTGGGTGGGGGTGTTGACCAGTTGCTTGAGTCCGAGGTTGGCGAGGTTTTCCAGCAGGGCGGTGGTGTTGCGGTCCTTGTTGTTCTCCAAGTGGAAGTTGAGGTCCCCGAGGAGGATGTAGTCGGTGGAGGGGAGGGCGTGCGGGCTGATGAAGTCTGTGATGTCTTCGCTGAATTGTGTGCGTGGTCCCGGGGGTCTGTAGACGAGGGTGCCTCTGAGGGTCGTTCTAGGGTCGGTGTGAATCTGGAAGTGGAGATGTTCGGCTGCGGCGAAGGAGTCGTTGGCGTCGGTCATGATGCGGATGGTGTTCCTGTGGACGATGGCGATGCCACCTCCGGTCTGGTTGATGCGGTCCCTCCTGATGATCTTGTACCCGTCCGGGATGGCGATGGCGATGTCGGGTGCAGAGGAGGCGTTCATCCAGGTTTCCGTGAGGAAGGCGACATCCGGTGATGTAGCGTCGCGGAGGTTACAGAGTTCCACGGCGTGTCTGTGGACGGAGCGGGTGTTGATCAGGATGCACTTGAGGTGGTTGCTGCTGGTGTTTGTCTTGGCGGGTGCGGGGCAAGTTTGGAGGCAGGTGAACTTGCAGGTGCAGCAGGTGATGGGTCCGTGGGTGCGTCTCGGGGTGGCTCGGCAGCAGGCGTGGGTCCGGCCGGCATTGAGTGCGTTGAGAGTGGCGGCGTCGTAGGTCAGTCGGGTCGTCTTGCCTCGGCGGGGAGGGCCAGGGGTCCTGGCGCTGGGCGCGGGCCAGGCGCGGACGGGCGCAGACGGGCTTACCTTTGGCGCACCTTCGGCGCTCCCGCTGCGCGCGTCCGCTGCACGGTCGCTCTGGGGGCGTCATAAGTAAGGAGCCGGGAGGGAGGAGCAGCTGGGTGGCGGGAGCGAGGCGGGGCGGCGAATGGAATCACAGGGGGGCGGGGCCGCAGGGAGGCAGCGGCGGGAAAATCCAAGAAGCAGCGGGCAGCGGGAAATTCCCAGGAGCAGCGGGAAATTCCCAGGAGCAGTGGGAAATTCCCAGGAGCAGCGGGCAGCGAGCGAAGAAATCTGCAAGCAGGAGGCGGCAAAGG
This sequence comes from Lissotriton helveticus, assembly GCF_964261635.1. Taxonomy (NCBI): domain Eukaryota; kingdom Metazoa; phylum Chordata; class Amphibia; order Caudata; family Salamandridae; genus Lissotriton; species Lissotriton helveticus. Next base: position 1,206,764,305 of record NC_136070.1, read on the forward strand.
CAGGCAGGAGCGGCAGCAGTGAGTGGGGCGACCAAGCCCTGTGGAGGGCTGAGCGGTCATAGAATGTGATGTGGTATAAATACCAATGTAGTGAACCTCCTGATGGAGAATATCTATCTTTCGCACTGAGAGTCCCCTGAAGTGTGCTGTCAATCGCCAGAATTAAATGCCTCGGTTCTTCAGTCTATAAAAAGTGAAAATACAAAATAAGCCCTGTCCGGAATCCCATTATTAATTACATAAAAGGGATAAACATCTAATCATACTCAATGGGATAAGAATTTCCAAAATTAGAGTAATCCTTATTGATGAATTGATGCAGTCTAATCCTGTTAGAAAAAATATTCTTGATTAATATATAATCACTGGGATTCCCCATAGCGTAAGGAAGGTAAGGTCTATAAACAAAGGTCAATGGTAAGATATTGTAATAATCCTTACCAAAATATGAGCAATAATGTATCAGGCATCTACGCTAAAAGTCCCCAGTAATTCCCTGAGTAAATTTGCTTTAATATAAAATTCATCGAAGGACAGTGTGAACCGTTCCTAATCTACGCTTGGAAGACCACTATCTGTCAGCAAAAAAAGTTGTTCAAACCAGAACAGTACTGTCCGAATGATAATTCCCAAAAACTTTTAAATTAGACCACAAGTATTTCTAAAATATCTAAATATAAATAGACATTCTTTATCAAATTGTTCCTCAAAAACTATCCCACAAAGAAAGTGCAATGTTACTAAAAAGCACGGTTGTTAGCGAAAAGTGCAGGCACTCATCTACAGTTAGTACTCTCACCTCCTGAGAAAATATCCTCAGTTTTCTTGCCGGTCATCTATCTGTGAATGAAGATTAACCATCACCTACACTCTTTTAAAACAGGGAGACAACCAATCCTCAAGCACTCATGTTGCCGCCATAATATCAGCCTATTAGAGGTGCGATAGATCAGACCCAATGTTAATGTCAGACTGAAAACGGGTCACGGTTTTCACTCAAGTCCGTCACAGCACACAGCCAGCCAGGGGACGAATTCCACTCCATCACTTAAGGGCAGTACAATGAGGTCTCCACTCCAATGTATCATCCTATCCAGTGCAAGCTCGATCAAGCCTAACCTTAGCATAATAAGAATACCCGGTAAGGTTTTCATTCAAATCCGCTGTATAATTCAGCCAATCAGAGGACGATCCTGCACTACTACTTCGTGATTCAGCCTATCAGAAGCAAGCTTGGCAAAAGCTAAGCTTAGCGTCTGGCAGTGACCCGTAATAGTTTTCACTCCAGTCTGCCAAGCCAACCAGCCAACCAGGGTACAGTCCCAACTCTACTACATCAGAAAGGTATGGCGAAGTTTCCATAGAGGTACGTCCATACACACGGCCAATGGGGAACGAGCGTGTGCTGCAATGACATCAGTGCATTTGCAGCTAGGCTTTAATCCTGTGAAATACGTGCCTGTCAAAAGCCTATCCTTAATGAGGAGCAATGTGTTAGTGAGGTTTATGCCTAATAAAACCAGTCAATCAGGGAATAGTCCTTCTGTTAATACATCGGTATAGTTTAACGAGAGTACTTACACTGGTCCGATCAAAAAATGCTCACACAGAAGAGTTTTCATGTAAATACCAACCGTATAACCATAGCAAAGAATAGTTTCTGCGTAATACAACAGCCAATCAGGAAATAGTCCTGTCAATACATCGTGATAGTTCAACGAGAGTTGTTATTATGGTCGGTTCAAGAAATGCTAACAAACACACACAAGTTTCCATATATTTCCTGATTGGCTGGTTTTCTTAGGTGGAAACTGCACTAATTGGTGTAGAGTACAACATTTTCTAGCTATCGCGACAAGAATTTTAGATTCTCATTTCATTTCATTTCAAGCAAGCTTTATTCGACAATTGTCATAAAAGCACAGTACAAACATTGATCATTAAAATTCCTTCCCTTATTTTAAAATAAATCTAAAACATTACTCAAATAAAAATGCAGATGCAGTCATTTCATGATAAATACAAAAACAGAATAAAAGAAAAACCATGTCTGGCCCAATCAACCACTAGTCATTTTACTCCTTTAGAGACCAAGACCATCCAAGAAACTTTGCCACTGATATGTAGACCGCGGGAATCTTACTTGTACGAATATTTCTAACTGCTAACATACCACTACTAGTACCTAGAAGCTTGCACATGGGTCACAGCCATACCCTGCGTGGGGCAGAGTATGCTGGACATCCAAATAATATGTGTGTAACTGACTCCAAGGTTACAGGGCAACAGGGACAAGTGGCCGTTCCACCTTGGGACCACCTTGATGTAAATGCTCTAACAGGCAAGCTTCCAATTTTAAGCTGAAAATAGAGCTTTCTATCAAGAGGCTTAGGTATGTTGTCCCAATATGCTTCAAGGCCAATTACATCTTTAAATTCTAAAAAAATCCCTGTGAGCGAAAGTGGGGCACTTGTCCTAAAAGTCTTTGATGCAATCAGCTCCCAGTATTTGTCCTTAAGAACCCTTTTAGATGGAAAACTAGCATTAAGAGGATCCTCCCTGATTCTATTAAGGACACGGAGGTGAAGCTTATGCTTTCTCATTTCTTTACTGCAAAACACAGCAGCCAACGAAAGTAAAACTACAACAGTAAAAAACATCAATACCCATGAGGCTTTGAACCATGCCTCCTTATCACAGCCAATCACTGCATTATTAAGTATACAAAGTAGAGAGACCCCAATCTGGCCTCATCTTTCTTTGCGTGAACTCAGTCCAATAAGAACGAATCAAAGTCCTAAACTCTCAATGGAGAGAAGAACAGTTCCTGTAAGAATTCTCAACGGAGAATAATCCACATCAAACGAAGACGTCCGCTTCTGTCAGGAAGGCACAGTAGCTCCATCCGGAGTATCCCATCAACTCTTGTTAGAATCATTTTCTAAAACAGAAAACAAGGTTGAGAAAAGGAACCCACGACTTCATTTCTCATCGGGTAGGTATAAACGTTGTTAGAACAATATATAACATCAAACAACTTACAGTTGCATAACTGTCCTAACGGGTGGGATAATCCTCGCCTCCGTGTCCTTCATAGAATCTAAAATTATTGTCGCGATAGCTAGAAAATGTTGTATTCTATAGCAGGACCGGAGGCTTCTGATTATGCTGGTTCAAAGCTCATCAATCACAGCATCAGAAACGTGAGGAATAGTTTTATAATAAAACACTTTAAACATCGAATCAGAAGACCAGTCAGCTGCTTTGAGAATGTCTTCCAATCGGGATCCTAACAAGTAGGCTTTGGAGGCCATAGCTCCTCTGGCAGAATGGGCACCATAAACAGAAATGTCAATACCTGCCTCCGACATCACCCATCGAACCCACCTAGCTAAGGTAGAAGCAGAGACTGGTTTGAATGGCTTCTGGACAGAAATTAATAATTGACCCAAAGGATCAGATCTGTGTGCGATAGTACGCTCTTCATAACACTTCAAACACTGTAATACACATAATTTGCTATTATGAGGAAAAGAAGCATACTCCACTGAACAAGACATGGTCTTAGTCCGTCTTGTGATAATAAAAGAGACACCCTGTGGAGAAAACATCCTTCCAGCCAGGTCTAAGGCTCGAACATCAGACACTCTTCAACATGAAATGAGGCATAGCAACATTGTAAGCTTGGCAGAAAACTGTTTCAAAAGACAAATCAACATTATCCGACCAGGATTCCATAAGGGAGAGAACTTTAGAAACATCCCATAAAGTGGAATTCCTGGGCCGAGGAGGGTTAGCCACGCGGACACCCTCAAGTAACTTACAAACCATGGGGTGCATCCCCACAGGCTTACCAACAACTTGATCATGCCCAGCAGAAATAGCAGACCTGAAATTATTAACCGACCTGTAAGCAAGGCCCGATTCTGCACATTCAGACAGGAAATACAAAATCTCAGTTACATTTTGTCCCACGGGATCCACCTGATTTTGAAGGCACCAACCCACCCATCTCTTCCACGAAGCTGAATATCGTTTTCGGGTGGAAGGAGTCCACGCTTGTTGCATAAAGCTGGCAGCCGCCTGTGAAAGTCCTGCCAGGCTCTCATATCTCCTGATAGTGTCCACACCATCAGTGTTAATTGATTCTGCAGGACCAGCGGGTGGCCTGACCCCACTGGGTCCTGGAGGAGAGTCGAGAACACAGGAAGTCGGAACGGAAGATCCACAGATAACTCCAACAGTGTGGGAAACCACAACTGAGTCGACCAAAATGGTGTCACTAACACTATTGAAGCCCTCTGACGACGGACAAAGGCCGCCACTCTCAGGATCAGTGCAAACGGAAGAAAGGCATAATTCCTCTGTTGCCCCCAATGGTGAAGGAAAGCATCCGATCCCATTGCCATCGGATCCGGTCTCCAACTGAAGAACAGGGGAAGTTGGGCATTAAGGCGAGAGGCAAACAGGTCTATCTGGCATGGGCCTCGCATATCCATGACCTGGGCAAAAAGCGAGGGATGAAGCTTCCAATCGCTGTAGTCTCGAAGGAACCAGGAGTTCCAATCTGCTACCTAATTGAGCTTCCCCGGGAGATATTCTGCCACCACAGAGATATTGCGATCCAGACAGAAATGCCAGAACTCCTTCACAATGTGGACTAGCATGTGGGACTTCATCCCCCCTAATCGATTGATGTATCTCACCGCTGAGACATTGTCCATTCGAAGCAGGATGCAACAATTGCTCTTCAGGGGTGAGATAGATCTGATGGCAAAGGACCCTGCCAACAACTCTAGGTAGTTTATGTGTAACTTTAGTTCTTCTGCTGACCACCGTCCTCATGTGGTAAATTCCCCTCAATGAGCACCCCAACCCCATTGGCTGGCGTCGGACTCGACGACCACGTCCGGGGAGGCGCCGAAAATTGCTTGTCCATTCCAGGCTGTCATGTGTTCCAGCCACCACTGAAGCTCCTCTCGAGCTTCCGGGGATAGGGGAATGAGATGGTCGTAGTGAAACCTCTTCTGGATATAAAAGATGTTGAGTCTCTGAAGGGCCTTGTAGTGCAAGGGTCCCGGGAATATGGCTTGGATCGAGGATGCAAGAAGATCCACAATTCTCGCTAGAACTCTCAAGGAAATCATTTCCTTGGACAACTTCGATCTGATCTCTCTTTATGGACCTGATCTTGCTCGCTGGAAGGAGGAGCTGCGCAGAAACTGAGTCTATCAGGAATACCAGAAATTCCATTTGCTGACTCGGTGATATCACTGATTTCTTAACATTGATGACAAACTCTAGATTCTGTAACAGGGACATCGTCCACTCCAGATGAGTGAGGAGGAGATCCCGATCATGCGCCAGAATTAGCATGTCGTCTAAATACACAATGAGAGGCACCCACATCTCCCGGAGGCAGGAGACCACTGGTTTGAGGAGCTTGGTAAACACCCAAGGGGCTGAGGAGATGCCAAATGGAAGCGTGCGATAACGGTACCACTGCCCTTTCCATTGAAATTGCAAGAATTTCTGATGTGAAGGGCAAATCGGGACAGTAAGGTATGCATCCTTCAAGTCCAGCCAGACCATCCAGTCCTTTTCTAGCAGGAGATCTCTTAAGAGATGGATGCCCTCCATCTTAAAGTGACGATACACGACATAGGGATTGAAATCTCTTAAGTTCAATACTAGGCGCTGACCGCCGCCTTTCTTCTGAACCAAAAAGACGTTGCTGCAAAACCCTTCGGGGATGAAGGCTCCCATGGCAATAGCCTGTTTGGCCAAAGCTCTTCCAGTTCTAAGTCTATAAAACTCTGTTCGAGATGGGAAAAAAGAAGAGGGCAAGGGGGAAACACCTGATGGGGACACTCCAACAGTTCTATCTGATAACCCTGCACGGTCTGAGGGACCCAAACATCTGAAGTGAGACTCGTCCAATTTGCCACAAAGTGCAACAATCTGCCCCCTAGGAAAATGACAGGACTTACCAGAGGATTGATTGTCGAAATTCGTGTAACCTCAGTTGACACCCAGGTTGAAGCGGCCTCTGTAGCCGCGCGATCTAGACGGGTAGAATCCAGCCTGCTCGGGCTCTTGGGTGTAACCTCTGCCACGCCTTGGGGCATATCCTCTCTGAGGACTTGTGTTCGAGAAGCGGCCGGCCGAGCGTCCTCTGCCACGCCCGGCCCTACCAGAGACCTGGTGTAGAACTCTCTTCAAGGAGGCCTAAGATTTGTCCAGGGAAGCGAACATGCTTTCAAATTTGGCGATATCTTTAACAAATTTGTCTCCCAACAATTGGCCTTTAGCCAAAGACCCCCGTTCTGGTGGATCAATCCTAAGCAGGACCGACTTTCTTCATTCTGAAGCTAGGGCACAGTTAGCGTTCCCTAACATGCAAATAGCTCTTTGTCCCCAACCAGCCAGGACCTCGGGATGGATGGCGTCACCTATCTCTTGAGCTTGGAGGGCCAATCCAAGGATCTTAGCCAAAGGGCCCGAAAGGTCGAGGACCTTGTCTTGGCAGGCTCTGAGCATGCGGCCAATCCCCTTCTTGGGGTCCTTTTGATACTTCTTAAGAAAGGTGGTCATTGATGTATCAATGTCGGGGTGAGGGCCACCTTGTGGGCAAGGTCTGGACGGGGGCATTCAGACTTCAGACGAGCCCTGACTTCTTTATCAAACCCTTTGCGCAGGTGGGTCTGTAAGTATTCCGTCACCTCGGGGGTAGGGACCCAATCGTAGGATCTAGGGTGGACAATGTCAGAGGGGTCGAACATGAAAGGGGAAGGGGTAACAGGGGAAGAGCATGCTTAAGCTTCTTTGCGCACTTGCGCGGTTTGGAGGCTTGGGAGGAGTCTGTGTCCATATCAGTATCAGTAGAGGTATCTGCCACCGGGATAGGCGAGGCCTGTGGAAGGGGAATGGAAGGAACGGCGTCCTTGGCGCCTTCTTTGGACTTATAAAGTTTAGCATAGGAGTGGACATGTGGCCAGGAGGACCCAGGAGACTCACGGGGAAGGGGAGCAGGGGTCTGACCCGAACCTGTAGGAGGGGGGCTCTGGGAGCATCAGGGATAAGCATTTCCAATTTCTTAGCTAAGGGTAACAGGGCGGAAGACAAGGCCTTGTCTAATTTAGCGTCACGTTTTTTGTCAATAATGTCCTCCATGGACTCTTCCTCGTAGTATTCTTCGTCACCCTGCTCACCGCATGCATCAACTTCCTCCTGATAGCAATCAAACTCAGCCGTCCTCAAAAATAGAATAGAATTCCAATCAAAAGTCCCCAGAGGGAAGCTCAATTATCAACCCTGGAAAGGGTGTCGGTTGGGAGTAGTGCCGGGCACAGGAGCCAATAAAATTGCAATACAAGTCACTGAAATTACTCACAGTATCAGAGACTCCAAGATGCGCAGAGGGGTGCTTTGGTATTTGGTCTCATGGAAGGGTTACGGGGCTGAGGAGGATTCCTGGGAACCTGTACATCACATCCATGCTCCTAGGGCGGTGAGAGCTTTCCATGTCCGTTTTCCTGCAAAACCTGGGCCTAGGAGGCGCTTGGGAGGAGGGCGTACTGTCAGGGTTTAGAAAGCGCGCCTGCCTAAGACTACAATTCCCAGCATCCTCTAGCGAAGAACTACTTTTCCCAGACTACCTCGGGAATAGCAGGATATCACTGGGTGGAGTCCGACGATCGGTGCTAGTGATTCCTGTTCTTTCTTGGATGCGGTCGCTTGCCAGCACCTTGGGCTTCGTTTGATTTCTCCTTCCTATTGTGATCAGTGGGGAAGTGGAGGCCGACAGCGGTAACGTTTTTGGAACGCGCTGGCTAGCGCGTTCATTTCTGAAGTACTTTGTTTGTTGTTTGGGCTGTGCACAACGGAGTCAAGCGTTGTTTCCTTTTGCCTCGCGGCTGCGAGGGTTCTGTGCCTTCTAAAGGATTGCCCGTGTAATTGCATTTCCACACGTCGCGGACGTGTAACTTTCTTTCTGGCATTAGTGGCGGAGTGCAGGGGGCGGGGTTCGTTTTCCTCCGCACTACCGTCACGAAGGCTTTGTTTGGATACCTACTTATGTGTATGGACTTAAAACACCAAAGCGGAGGGTAGTGGTGGTGAATATAACCACGCTCTGCCGTGTTTGGGTTTCACTCTTGTTGTTTGCCAAAGGACATTGCTTCCCAAAGCGGAGGGCAGTAGTGACAGGAACTACGCTCTGCCGTATTTGGTGAAATTCATGGTATATTGGAACTATGTGAACTTGGTGCTACTTACTCAAAGGAGCGGATCCCATTGCATCATTCTAGCACGGGTGTGCTCTAACTATTGTTTATCTACCTCATATCAGAATCCACATATTAAAGCTCTTTGTTCGTATGTTGGGGTATGTGTATGTTAGCAAGGCTGGTTCATAGTAGTAAGATGAGGAGTGCCTGACTTCATGTTAATCCCTTGTTTGTTTTGTGCAGGAGTGAAGGAAGACGGGGGTTCCAGCAAGTGGGTGTTTAGTGCCTATCTTTTACAGGTGATTGCAGGGGTTCTTGTTTAGTAAGACTTTATGAGAGTAGGATTGTATATGGTATTAACGTATGCCCTTTTGTCTTTCAGTTTCTTTTTCCCTGCTGCCCCTTCCTTTCTCCCCCTTTATTCTTTGTTGGGTTTTTTCCCCTTTATGGGGTTTTTCCCTCGCCGTATCGTCTGAACACCCTGTGTTTACTATTCAGGGTGTTTGGAGGGTCCGGAGGTGGAGCATTGTTGCTGCATGCGGATCCTGCGGAGTGTCAACCTGACAGAATCACTAGCCCACGATTTTCACTCCGCCCGATCCGTAGGTAGCAACAATGGCGTCTATGGAGGATGTGTTGCATGCATTGGTCCTGGTCCAGCAGGAGTTGGCCTCTTCCAAGGCCGAAACTGCTGCCTTACGGGAAAAGGTAGAGAGGATGAGTAGTAATCCTTTTAATGCTTCAGCTTCCGCCTCAAACGTTCAGGTCACAGTGCCTCCTCCCATTCCACTGGCTACCCCGGAAAGGTTTTCAGGAGACCCCCGTAAGGTCCATGTGTTTATGACCCAGGTCCTTATGCATTTCTCTTGTAAGCCTTCTTCTTTCCCTACAAATCATTCGAGGGTGGCCTTTTTGATTTCCTATTTGTCAGGGGATGCAGCCGATTGGGTGGTTCCGTTGGTAAAAAGGGATGACGCCCTTCTGTCCGATTGGGCAGAGTTTAAAAAAGAATTCGAGAGGGTTTTCGACCGAAGAGCCACTACCTTTAGTGCTGATCGAGAGTTATTGACATTGAGACAAGGCAAGGGTGAATTGATAACTTATCTTACAGCTTTTAACAGATTAGTAGCAGAAGCAGAATGGCCAGAGGAGAAAAGGTTGTCTCTGTTTTATCAAGGGTTACATGACGATTTGAAAGATGTTGTGGCTCAGGTGGATCCTCAGCCTACATCTTTTGTGGACATGGTAAACTTGGTGCTGAGACTGGACAGTCGTCTCACGGATAGAGGGAATAACAGGAGACGATGGGAAAGAGGAGCCTATGGAGGTGAGAGAATCTCGCGGAAGGTATCCGGGGGTGTCGACATCCCGTCGGAACCTATGGAGATTGGAGCCCTTAGGGCACCTTTGTCAAAAGAAGAGCGAGAATCTAGGCGAGTACAGGGCCTTTGCATGTACTGTGGGAAAAAAGGGCATTATGTCCGGGAATGTCCTTCTAAACCCAAGTCTACAGGATTCGTCAGTAAGTTCAAAAAGGTAGCAGTGTCCAATACCGTACAGGAAAAGGGGCCAAAAGACGAGAAGGTGACGAGTTTAGAAGGGGTACATGAGTGGAAGCTTACTTCACTGTCCTCTCCTGGAAATGAAGAAACTGAGTCACATTTGGTGGTACTGATGTCACTGGAATACGAACTAGAAAGATGGCAGGTGATGGTAATGTTGGATTCTGGAGCTACAGGTAATTTTGTGGATGAAGGGTTGGTGAGGCGTCTGGCATTACCTCGTGTTGCTAGGGAAATTCCTGAGAATGTGTTGGCTGTAGATGGACAGCCTTTGACGTCTGGTCAGATAACCGAACGTACTGGTGAGTTGGGGTTGTCAGTGGTAACTCAAGGATATGTGCATTCTGAGGTTCTGTCGTTAAATATCATCGACGCCCCTCAGTACGAAATAATATTGGGGATGCCATGGTTACATAAACACAACCCTGTGGTGGACTGGCAATCAAAAACTTTTCAGTTCCTCTCTGATGTTTGTAAGGATCATGTAACTCCATGTATATCAGCTAATGTCACGGTGTTAGCCACCCCTTTTGTGGCAGCTACAGCTGCTGAAAAAGAAGTCCAGTTACCAGTTGAGTATTTGGCCTATAGTGACGTGTTCAGTGAGGTTAAAGCCGAAGCCTTACCCCCTCACAGGGAGTATGACTGTCGGATTGATTTAGTGGAAGGAGCTACCATACCGTCTTGTAGAGTGTACGCTCTGTCGGTGCCCGAGACAAAGCATTTGAAAGCATACATAGAGCAGTACACACGTTTGGGGTTCATCAGGCCTTCCCGCTCTCCGGCAGCCTCTCCTCTTTTTTTCATTGCGAAGGCCAACGGGGACTTAAGAGCGTGTGTAGACTATCGCGTTTTGAATAAAAATACTATCCGTAATCGCTACCCTCTTCCACTCATCTCAGTGTTACTAGACCAGGTTAGAGAGGCCACCATATATACTCGTTTGGATCTCCGTGGGGCATATCATTTGGTCAGAGTTAGAGAAGGGGATGAGTGGAAGACGGCATTCAAAACGCGATTCGGTTTGTACGAGTATTTAGTGATGCCTTTTGGGCTTTGTAATGCTCCTGCAGCATTTCAGTTTTTTATAAACGATGTACTAAAGGAATACGTGGATCAGTTCGTGGTTATGTACATCGATGACATCTTGATCTACTCCCAGAATGTGTCATGTCATAAGACTCATGTGTGTAAAGTGTTGGATAAACTGAGGGAACACCGTTTGTTCGTGAAGCTGAGCAAATGCGAGTTTGGGGTGCGAGAGGTGGAATTCCTTGGTGTGAATCTTACACCCAGTGGGTTGCAGATGTCCGAGAGAAAGGTTCAGGCGGTGAGGGATTGGCCTGCCCCTAAGAACGTGAAGGAAGTACAGAGCTTCTTGGGGTTCGCCAATTACTACAGGAGGTTCATCCTGCACTTTTCTCAGACTGCTGTCCCCATTACCCGGTTATTAAGGAAAGGAAAACCATTTGAGTGGACTGGGGAGGCTGAGGAGGCGTTTGGTGCTCTAAAGAGGGCTTTTACCACGGCACCAGTACTAGCACATCCTGTTTTGGAACATCCGTTCATCGTCGAGGCTGATGCTTCAGATGAGGCCATAGGGGCAGTACTGTCACAGAGAGACGTGCACACAGGTCAGCTCCATCCGGTGGCCTATCTTTCGAAAAAGTTGAGCTCGGCTGAGATTAACTATTCCATAGCGGAAAAAGAGCTCCTGGCAATAAAAAAGGCCTTTCAGGAGTGGAGGCCATACCTGTGGGGAGCCAGTCAAGCAGTGACAGTGTATACTGATCACAGGAACCTCCAATACATGTCCTCCGCCCGACATCTGACACAAAGGCAGATGCGTTGGATGCTTTTTTTTTCTGAATATAACTTTGTAGTGACCTTTCGCCCTGGCTCGGAGAACCGAAAGGCTGATGCTCTATCCAGACAGGTAATCCCCCTGAAACAGTACGAAGAGGAACAGGCCATCATCCCTGCTGAGAAGGTGGTGTGTGTGATCAGGGCCGAAACATTTCTGAACGAAATCAAGGACTCCAGGTCGTTGGGGTTTTGGGTCCAATGGGCGGCTGTCAAACAAGGTCGGAGGGTGAGACAGGGCTTGCCTTTTCAGGGGGAGTGCTTGTTTCTGCCGAATGTGGAGATCAGAAAAAAAGCCTTCAGTTGGTGTCATGACGCACCGACGGCTGGACATCCTGGGATAACCAAGACGGTGGAACTCATGAGGAGGTATTTCTGGTGGGAGTCGTTGGTCAGAGATGTGACTCAGTGGGTGGGTAGATGTGAGGTCTGTGCTAGAGCAAAAGGAGAATCAACAAAGAAGAAAGGTTTGTTGATGCCCATGCCCACACCTGATAGACCATGGCAGAACATAAGTTTGGATTTCATTACGGGTCTCCCGTATGACCAGGGAAACACAGCAGTGTTGGTGGTAGTGGATAACTTGACCAAAATGGGACACTTTATACCATGTGCAAACCTTCCCACTGCTAGTCAAACGGCCCAGTTACTGGCATCACAGGTCATCCGTTTGCATGGAGTTCCCAGAGTCATTGTGTCTGATAGAGGACCACAATTCATTGCTCGTTTCTGGCGTATGTGGTGCAATGCTTTGGGTATAGAATCAGCGTTGTCTACCAGCTTCCATCCCCAAACAGACGGCCAGACAGAACGTCTGAATCAGTCGTTAAAGAAATATCTGCGTTGTTACGCCAAGGAGGCACATGAGTCATGGGTGGACTTATTGTGGATGGCGGAGCTGGCCTACAACAATCTGTGGCATAGTTCCACAGGTATGTCACCTTTCAAAGCCAACTTTGGTTATGATGTACATACATTACCGATCAGTATTCCTGACGATTTGGGTAACCAACCCTCGGTGAGGGAGAGAGTAGTGACATTGAGGAGGGTGCATAAAGCGGTGCAACGACATCTGCTGAAGGCCAAAGCAGTATACAAAAGGTGGGAGGATAGACATCGTTCTCCTGGTCCTCAGTTCAAGATTGGGGATAAAGTATGGCTGTCGACCAAGTACCTTCGATTTAAATTGAGAAGTGTATTCCATCCGCGATTCATTGGACCCTATTCCGTGGTGCGTCAGGTCAATCCTGTAGCCTACAAGTTGAAGCTACCTAACACTCTGAGAATACATCCTGTGTTCCACGTGCAGCTGCTTAAAAGAGCCCTTACATCACGCAGATCCGCGCCTCCTGTACTTGCTAGTGTTGGTAATCTTGAGTATGAGGTGAGGGCTATCAGAGACTCCAAGGTGCGCAGAGGGGTGCTTTGGTATTTGGTCTCATGGAAGGGTTACGGGGCTGAGGAGGATTCCTGGGAACCTGTACATCACATCCATGCTCCTAGGGCGGTGAGAGCTTTCCATGTCCGTTTTCCTGCAAAACCTGGGCCTAGGAGGCGCTTGGGAGGAGGGCGTACTGTCAGGGTTTAGAAAGCGCGCCTGCCTAAGACTACAATTCCCAGCATCCTCTAGCGAAGAACTACTTTTCCCAGACTACCTCGGGAATAGCAGGATATCACTGGGTGGAGTCCGACGATCGGTGCTAGTGATTCCTGTTCTTTCTTGGATGCGGTCGCTTGCCAGCACCTTGGGCTTCGTTTGATTTCTCCTTCCTATTGTGATCAGTGGGGAAGTGGAGGCCGACAGCGGTAACGTTTTTGGAACGCGCTGGCTAGCGCGTTCATTTCTGAAGTACTTTGTTTGTTGTTTGGGCTGTGCACAACGGAGTCAAGCGTTGTTTCCTTTTGCCTCGCGGCTGCGAGGGTTCTGTGCCTTCTAAAGGATTGCCCGTGTAATTGCATTTCCACACGTCGCGGACGTGTAACTTTCTTTCTGGCATTAGTGGCGGAGTGCAGGGGGCGGGGTTCGTTTTCCTCCGCACTACCGTCACGAAGGCTTTGTTTGGATACCTACTTATGTGTATGGACTTAAAACACCAAAGCGGAGGGTAGTGGTGGTGAATATAACCACGCTCTGCCGTGTTTGGGTTTCACTCTTGTTGTTTGCCAAAGGACATTGCTTCCCAAAGCGGAGGGCAGTAGTGACAGGAACTACGCTCTGCCGTATTTGGTGAAATTCATGGTATATTGGAACTATGTGAACTTGGTGCTACTTACTCAAAGGAGCGGATCCCATTGCATCATTCTAGCACGGGTGTGCTCTAACTATTGTTTATCTACCTCATATCAGAATCCACATATTAAAGCTCTTTGTTCGTATGTTGGGGTATGTGTATGTTAGCAAGGCTGGTTCATAGTAGTAAGATGAGGAGTGCCTGACTTCATGTTAATCCCTTGTTTGTTTTGTGCAGGAGTGAAGGAAGACGGGGGTTCCAGCAAGTGGGTGTTTAGTGCCTATCTTTTACAGGTGATTGCAGGGGTTCTTGTTTAGTAAGACTTTATGAGAGTAGGATTGTATATGGTATTAACGTATGCCCTTTTGTCTTTCAGTTTCTTTTTCCCTGCTGCCCCTTCCTTTCTCCCCCTTTATTCTTTGTTGGGTTTTTTCCCCTTTATGGGGTTTTTCCCTCGCCGTATCGTCTGAACACCCTGTGTTTACTATTCAGGGTGTTTGGAGGGTCCGGAGGTGGAGCATTGTTGCTGCATGCGGATCCTGCGGAGTGTCAACCTGACACACAGTCAATGTAGTCCCACTCTAGGACTAATGGAGGGAAAAACCTCTTTCTGCATCCAGCAGGAGGGTCACCAAAAATTAAGGCTCAGCAAGGCCTTGGTAAATCAGGGGTTAATATGCTTCATATCCCTGAGGATCGTCCGATCAAAAACGCTGTCTTTAGGAGGTAGGAAAGGCCCAAATCGACTCCTGGCCTGCTGCGGTATCCCCTGCTCAGCCCGGGGTGGAGGCATCTTGATCGGCACTTGCACGAGGACTGCTCGCACGTTGAGATGCACGCGAGCCCTGGAGATGCACGCTGGGAGCCCGCGAAGGCCCCGACGTGTGCTCCTCTCCCAGCGGTGGGGGCCTAGCTTCTCTTTCCGTGGCCGCGGCACAAGCCGGAGCGTTGCCGACAGCGGGCGGGGAGAGCAGCAGGGGACCTACAGCGCAATACGCGCTGACGAAAAAGGGGAAGCTTGATGAACGGAGTGGGCTCCGCAGGGGGGCCTCGCTCAGGAGACAGAGTTAGAAGGGGCGCAGGAAACCAGACGCGCGGTGCATATAAGCATCAAGCAAACATAATAATCATGAAATAGCAATATCAATATATATAGCAAATACTATTCAAAACAGTATAGTGCAGAGCAAGTATACAAGGTAGAGAGGCACTTATCTGGGCTGCGGAGCAGCAAAGAAAGAGGAGGCCAGATTGGTGTGTTTCTACTTTGCATACTTGATAATGCAGTGATTGGCTGTGATAAGGAGGCGTGGTTCAAAGCCTCATGGGTATTGATGTTTTTTACTGTTGTAGTTTTACTTTAATTGGCTGCTGTGTTTTGCAGTAAAGAAATGAGAAAGCATAATCAGAAGCCTCCGGTCCTGCTATAGAATCAGGATTGATTTGTAGGAGGCTGGATACAAACTGAGGTGGTATGGTGTGCAAAATAACAATGGGCTGGGATGCTGCTGAGTACCTACCAGTGGCTAATTTACGCATTCCAGCCTTCATTGTTTGGTATAATTTAGTATTAATAACTCTTAAGCAAGATTTATTTAAATGTTCATTATATAAAAGTGAGGTTTTTGAAGAGCGCAGATGCTACACAGAATAATTTCAATGTGCTCTCAAACTGAATTTTTGAAATAAATGATACACAGTGAAGTACAACAATGGGCAAAGGGTCACACAATTTAGTCAAGAGGAGAATCTGGGATTTGAGTTGAGGACTGCATGTTGTACAATTCAGGATCTGTAGGATTACAACTAACAAAAGGTATGTTCTGCTAAAAACAGGCTTGTGTACAAAGTGCAAGGGGAAGGAATCCTTTTTAAGGACGAGAACCCTCACTCACCCAAGGGTGACATGCTTCATCACTGGGCTCTCTCCACACATCGGGGATGCCTCCAGAAAGCTGGAAAGTTTCTATCATCACCCCAATATATAAAGGAGAAGACAGAGCTAACCCTTTAAACTAACGCCTAATAACACTCCAGGACATCGAAGCGAAATATTTTGCCTCTCTCCTTTTAAAAGACCTGGTAAATTGGGCAGATGATAAAGCAATAATCACAATAAACCAAACTGGATTTAGAGCCGGCATCGGAACTACGTCAAATATATTAACAATAACCATGATAGCAGAAAAAAGCCAGCGCTCGAAACAGGACCTGAACCTCTGCTTTATCGACCTGAAGGCGGCCTTTGATAGCGTTGATCGCAAGCTATTATGGGCAAAGCTCAGAGCTTGGGCCATACCCAAGAAAATACTGAGGGGGCTACTCCTATTCTACACCGATACCTGGACACAAATCAAGCTAGGGGACGGATCACACCTATCAATAAAAATATACACATCGATCGGATTAAAACAGGGTTGCGTATTAGCACCACAGCTTTTTAACCTATTCATCTCAGATCTTTCGGGAAATTTAAACATCTACAATGCGCACGCACCGAAACTTGGTCATTTTCATCTTACACATTTGGCTTACGAAGACGACATTGTGCTTCTGAGCCTAACTAAAGTGGGCCTGTCCAGACTACTAGCAGTAACCTCAGAATTTTTGACGGTAAATAACCTTGCTCTGAACCTATCCAAGACAAAAATTATGTCAATAACCAACCGTCGTACAGTGCAACTTAACATCTCACTTGAGGGAAAATCACTGGAAAGAGTACCAAACTATAAATACCTAGGATACTACATCGAAGACAAACTCACTCTAAACGCCCCAAAAAAATACATGAAGCAGAGAGCTGGAGCATTAATATTCGCACTTAGCTCACTGGCAAAAAATTTGAAAGGCTTCTCGATGAAACCTCTACTAACAGTGATGGCAACCAAAGTACTTCCAACTCTATCTTATGGCAGTATAGAAATGCAGGGCGAGGACGATATCACCTTAAACGGCCTTATCACAAAAATCTACAAGAAGGTCTTACAACTTCCATGCTCAGCTTCACCCGCCCAGATGCGTTTAGAACTTGGCCTGATGAATGAGTCACTGGGAAGACTCTATACAAGTATTAGAGTATGGTATAGAATTAAAACTAACTCCACAAATAACACCTTGGACAGCTTGTTATGGCAGGAATTAGAAAACTAACAAAACTCTACAGCAAACAAATATCTGACTGGCGCGCTGGAGCAAACATGCACTGTAAATCTGTGGGAAAAAAACCTGCCATTCACGTCCTTTAAACAGGTTCTAAACAAAGCGGACAAATTTCACTCACTAATTACGGACAAAGCCATCTTTGCCGCCCGCTCCCATTCTTGGACCGTGATTAACAGTTACAACAATCTCACCTCGGCTACCTACCTAGCATCAACGTATTCTGTGTTTATAAAAAAAAGGCTGATGGCAGTGAGATTCGGCAAACTACCAACTCTGGCTGGCGAACCTGTCTGGAAACGCTCAGACGCAAACGCCTGTCGACTATGTGGCACTACAAAAGAAAATATAATCCATATTATATGCCACTGTAAAACATTGAACCGGGAGCGCACGTTCTTTTTAAAGAACATTTTTAGGCCCAAAGGTCTACGCACTTGTAGATCGGCCATTATTGGTGCTCTAGACTCAACAGACCCCATAATTAATTGCAAACTCATAAAGTTCTTGATAGCCTTTGAAAAGCGTCTGAAAGCCCTTGAAATTTTAAAATAAGATTTTCAGTACTATTAATTATTTTACGACGAGCAATCTGATAAAGCTCCTACCAGCATCATTTTAAATTTTGTGCTTTAAACTGTACTATGAAGAATTTTATCGATTTTATTGTAAAGTTCAATTTTCTTCCATTTTTGGGCTTTGTTATGGTTTTAATTAACTAAACAATAAAGTTTATACCGTTAGACATCGGGGACGCAAAGTACTAGATGTGGGCTACGACTCTCCACCTAGTGTTGTGGGTAGAGAGAACCTGGGGTGTTTTCAGACAAAGGGATGCTACAAAGTGGTTTGGGTGAGTGTGGGGCAGAGTGCAGTAAAAAAAGTGTGTGATAGGTTATCCTCTCGCCAGGACCACTTAGCAGTGTAGCACCAAGGCAGGCACCCTTGCACCATAGTGCAAGGGTTTCTGCATGCAGGGGAGGATTATTTATGTGTAGGAAAGTGTCCCTACCTGTACATAAACAATCCTAAAATACCATTTTGACACTTTTATGTGTGCTGCTTCATGCAGTACACTAGAAAATAACAAAATGGCATTTTTTTTTACAGATTGATTATGTGCAGGAAGGGTCACCTTACTGCACATAAAAAATTCCATGGCAGTTTGCTTTTTCCATGTGTGCTGCACAAGGTAGCACACATGAAAAAAGCAGAAGTTAGGAATGTAAAGCATTTCTCCTTGTTTCGCCATATTAAGACCAGGTTTTCCCTGGTCTTAATTTTGGCGCTGCCTCTTATCTACACTGCCCTTGTACATAGGGGACAGTGTCAAAATCAATGGGTGTTGCGGTGGAACACCCACCCCTCTCCCCTTTTACACAAAATACAGCATGAAAGGGGGCCTTATTTACAAAGCAGCATTAAGCGCGTTAAGTGCCTTAAAGGTGCCTTGTAAATAGGGGTAAGTCCCTATCGCCCCCACAATGTCGGAAACAGTGACGTTGTAGTGGCGATAGGGGCTTGTACATATGAACCAGAGTTTGATCTTCAGGTTGTAACGCTAGAGAGAGTCTTAGGTGATGGGCTACAATGCTCCAATGAGACGTTCTCCCACTGTTTAAAATCAGTTTCCATTTAAAAGTCGGGTGGAATATTATCCCCTGTGACACTTCCCACTCCAAAATCGGGGGGTGGATGGTAATATCCCCTCACCCCCATATTCCTATTCCCATATTTGAAAAGGGTAGGGCAGGAACATGCTTTCATTGTAAAAGGGGGCATTCAGTGAATGATGTCACAATACAACTCAACACCTCTGTACATCATCAAACAAAGCAAACAACTGCGCTTACATCATCAAACAAGCAACATTCTAGAATGACTATTATTGGTAATTGTTATACATGAAGGACTGGGTAAAGACACAGATTTTTTTTCTCTGCAGTGGATGGCCCCTTTAAGAGGAGTGTGATAGATAATCACACACCCTGCAGCTTATCATAACAAGACACAGGCATCCCATTTGTGACTTCACTTTACCTGACAGGGAATGAGCAGAGCTGTAAGCAAACCTACGTTACCATGACAACTTGTCACTTGCAGAATGAAAAAGGAGGGTGTTTTTATTAATGACAACAAAATAAAGCAATTTTACCAAAGAAATGGTGACCCTGAGATGACCAGCATGTGTCAATGGGCGTTTAATAATGAAAGAATTAGTGGAGGAAGGGAACTCATCATTCAAGATATCTGGATTGCCGAGAAGGGGGCAGCAATAAATGGCATGCAGTAAGAGACGCGGAGAGGGATGAAGCTACATGTTGTAACTGTAAGTAAGGCATTCATATCTGGATCAGTTCTGCTTTATCCTGAAAGAAATGTGTTCAGGTAAGCTCTGGGGCTCCCCCTGCTGGAGCCAACTATTTCGTTAGGACGCTTCTGTTTGTTTCAGTTGAACACCTAGCAAGGCAAAAGGGGCGTTCTCAAACAAGCATTAGAAATGACAATTGTTTTAATTGTTTTATTTCCAGCTTTTGCTAACCTCTAACAAAGAGAGTGAGGATTTAGAAAATAACATCTGCAGGATTTTTCCATTTACTTCGAAGGGATGAAATAAATATATTTTAGCTTAAAAACTGGGAATATACTATATTGGTATAAACATAGGTTGGGTTGTCACCCTGCCAATATTGTACTGTTCTGGCCAGCTTTAAAATCTGTATTTGACCTCTTTGTAATATACACTTTAAAAAATAATTGCAAGAATAAATGACTTGAAAAGTATTCCAAGTCGTATAAACTATTTCTGATTATGAAAGCAAATGGAGGCAGAATTACCTCGTTAAAAAAAAGAGACCATTACACACAAATTCTTGAAGTACCACCTCGGAGCAGACCCTCCACAAGCTCAAAACGGGGACAAATCTGGAAAAGGAAACATAGAACGAAGCAGATACAACAAAGCACAACACACGCACACGCACACACAGACACACACACACACACACACACACACACGCGCAGAACAGATAGGTACAACATGTGAAGAAAAGGTGTGAGGTTTCCCAAACTATAAAGAAACGTAATGGTACAGGAAGTAGTAGTAGTAAAATCTTTATTCGGTTACAATTTTACAAGGAAACCATAAAAGCATTCATACATTCGATTTCATCGTAACATTTCTAAAATATATTCTATTCATTTTAAAATTTATAACACTGTTAAGTTGTCAAGAAGATTAGAGGTTGTTATTTTGTAAATTTAGCCTGTGCTTGAAGATACATTTTAGGAAAGTGCTTACAACTTTGCATACGTATTCAGAACTTAAAAATTGCAGCCACAACATTGCAGGACGACACCTTCGAAAGCCTACGTTTCGAAGCAAAGGGGTTAGCCAAAGTTTACGGTGTGCCATATAAAATTTGCAAAACAGTACTGTATGACATGTTGTCTGCTCAGATAGTCCGTCACATGGGCAGAGCGTTAAAGTTTCTTCCCAACTATTTCTGTATGGGAAAGCTACAACCCTATGGAAAATGTTCAATCTAAATCTCACAAGTAAGAATCGTTCAAACTGCGAGTCAACATAAGTTAGGTATGGTTCCATTTCCAGGGGGGTCGTTACCACTAGAGAGTGCTGTACAGATGGTTTCTTAGGCCCACATGCATCAATATCGGCTTTTGCGAGTTCTAAATTGCGAAAAATAACGATTCGCAATTTAGAATTCGCAAAAGCCTATGCATGAATTTTTTCTTATTTTTTTTGCAAATCGGTAAAAATCGCTATTTTTACCGAAATGCATAAAAAATGCGAATTTTAAATTGCGAATTCACAATTCCCATTCATTCCTATGGGCCAAAATGCCCATAGGAATGAATGGGAATTGCGAATTCGCAATGTGCAATTGCAATTCATCAATGCATTTCAAGGGTGGAGAGGGGGGTCAAAATGACCCCCCCCTGCACCCATGAAATGTACTTTTCAGCATAAGTTACATACACACATGTCCTAAGGACATGTGTGTGTGTAACTTTACAGTTTAAAAAATGCATTTTTGTGCATTTTTAATCAATTTAGCAATTTACCACGAAGTTGAACTTCGTGGTAATTTGCACTTCCAATTTTAAAAAACGCATATTTTTCTGTAATGATGCATAGCATTTAAGAAATCGCACAATTGCGATTTCTTAAATGCTAACGCAATTTTAGAAATCGTAAAAAAGATGCGACTTCTAAAATGGCATGATGCATCCCAACAAGCACTTTTGCATTCGCAAACGGCCGATTTTAAGGAATCGCACCGTTTGCGACTACAAAAATGCTTGATGCATGTGGGCCTTAGTTTCTGCGGAAATACGTAGCTCTTCGAAATGACTCAGCGCTTTTACCTTTAGTTCTTTTTTAGAAATTTCAATAATGGATTCAGGTTTATAATAGTACTCTGCCATTCCTAGATCAGTAAAAAGTTTTTTTACGTATGTTAACCATTCTATTTTTTCAGCTCGGTCTAGGGTCATACAGTCTGCAATAATGTCTTTGGTAAGGGTATTGTTTGTTGAGACCCATATTCGGCACCATAAAAGTACAGGTTCAATTTTGGCCAAGTCCTGGATGTGTGGTAGCCCCAGTTCTGAATGGCAAGCAAAAGTGGAAACTCTTTTTGGGACCGCAAGTAGAAATCTGGTAAATGTGTTCTCTGCAACCTGGAGGGTTTTCGTGCTTTTATGTCCCCACAGGCCCGCCCCGTAAAGTGCGATGGGATGGCCTTTGGCTCTGTAAATCTGGACAAGTTCAGCCGGGGGTTTTCTCCCAGTTTCTGTGCAAATTTCATGAGAGCAGCAGTGGAGCGCAAGAGTTGGTGTTTACGTGCTTCTATTGCTGCTCTCCAGTTGAGCCTATCATCTATCATAATCCCTAAATCGGGATACTGTGGTGTAATTTCTAATTTTTCATTATTAAGATAGATGTTTTGTCCGTGTTTCCTAGTTTGACCAGCTACCATGACATAGGTTTTTTTTATGTTAATATGAAGGTCCAGATCACTCATGAACTTCGCATAGCTGTTCAAAGATTTTTGAAGCTCACGTGGGGTACGGGCTATGATGACCGCGTCGTCCGCGTACAGGAAGTAGCAGTGCACGTGCACACCCACGCGAACTCCTCCATCGCACAGAACAGGTTCTTTCTGTGCAGTAATGGTTAAGGGGGAGTTTTACTAAGATTTGTGCCGTGTTTGCATCACAAAAGTGACGTAAAATGGCACAAAACCTTTTTTTCCTAATTAACTTGTTTAGCTCTGGATATAAAGTAAAAGACGTAAAAGCGCTGTGCGCTGCTTCACATTACTTTGGCGATGGGGGGCATATCAAGGGTGGTGCATGGGTGTTCCCATGCAACCACCCAAGCATTCTCACGCTAGACCCAATTTACTATAAACAGTAGCTTGAGTTTAGTGTGAGAAAACTGCACCCTTTTCAACTAGGTACAAGAAAGAAGAAATGCCTTCTTTTCTCTGTGCTTTTCTGACTATCCATGTACTGTGCAGCACTTATGCAAAGTAGGAAAAGTTTTGCATTGTGCCTAGCATAGCATTTTGTACAGGAAGGGTACCCTTCTTGTACAAAACCCATGCTACACTCATGCACACACCCTAGTGCCGCAGCGCTAAGACGTGTGCATGGCGCACAGCAACTTAAATCACCGCCGGTGCAAGGTTAAGGGGAAAAGAGAGCCATATATTTCAAAAGATGGTGCTCTCCTGCTCTCTCCCTGTCATGCAATGCAGCACAGCCTCGAAGGGGGCTGTACTGCGTTGCATGGAGATTTTGTAAATCTGCCCCTAAGGGGCAGATTTACAAGCCCTTTGCGCCGCTTTTACGCCACCGTTGCCACTTTTGTGACGCAGCGGCGGCGCAAAAGATGCACCATGGTGCGGGGTATTTACAACGTGACGCATCTCCCAGATGCATCACGTTGTAAAGCCCTGCGCCAGAAGAGGCGTACCATCGCAGGGGGAGGCGTTCCGGCACAGGAAAGCCTCCCAAAAGTGGCTGAGTGAAATCTACAAGATTTCACTCAGTCACTTTTGGGCCCATGCTGCGCCAAAACCCTGCACCTGCATGAAGCAGGCATAAGGATTGACGCAGCATTGTGCATATAGGGCCTCCCTGATCATTGCTGTAGCTGCGTCGTGCTTGCGACGCAACTCCAGCAATGCGCCGCTTTTACGGCACAGATGCGTGACGCATCTGTGCCGTTTTTGCCCCATGGTGCGCCGCATTGTAAATGCGGAGCATCAGGGGTGGCGGAGCTGCGGCGCACAATTACTGGCGCATCTCTACCGATATGCAGGAATGCGCCAGTAATTGTAAATCTGCCCCTAAGAGACTAACCACATACACAAAACAACCGCAGCCAAGCCAGCAGCAGTGGAGCAGCCAGCAGCTCCTCTAGGCAGGTGGGACTCACAGCCACACTCTCACAGAAGTCCTGGCAGGGGAATGGGTTTGTGGTCGGTGTTGGTAGAGTGGGAGGGGAGCCGCCGATAAAGGCCTGAGCCCTTTTCACATAAGGTCAGAGGAGCCCTGGACCTCAATGTTCTGCCACATATTCGTGATTCACGTCATTGTAGACCCTTAAGGTGACTCAGTGTCATAGTCCAATCCATGGTGAAAGGCGTGAGAAATCAAAGGTTGGCAGAGAGCCCCATGATGAAGTCCGACATAAAAAGAGAATGAAGTTCTCTGTGGTCTGCTCTACACCAACTGCATGTCCCGGGTCCTGTAACGCCAGAAAGACCCTGACACATCACTGGCGCAGAGGAACGGGTCTGTTCTCTGGCATGCACTCGCAGATCACTCTGTGTACCATCCTGGCCGCTTCCCTAGCATTCCTTACTGGGCAGAGTGCTGCCACGCTCACCTGGCTCCTGCTATGATCAGGCCTTCTTGCTTGACCTGCTTCAGGGATGTTGCAGCCTCCTCTGTATCACAGCCTCTCATATACCCATGACTACTGGGCACCGTTAGAAGACCATCTCTCATGGCTGAGGTGCTAAACCCAGCGCCATGCCTCCATACTCCTCCTGAGGCTAGTGCAGCTGTCCTTTCAGGCTACTGGAGACCGACCTTGAACATCAACTGCATGGGGAGAAAAAGTGGGCAAGTGCCACTTGGGCTGCCATCCACCATTGGTAGAGGCTGACTATGCCCCTGCACTCTCAATGGTTTCTCGCTAGAGATCATCTAAGCTGAAACTCCCTCTCTAGAGGAATTGCCTGACACAACACCCTCCTCATCTGAAGATCTTCTTTTGCTGTGTGAGGTCCTGTCGCTCGTGATCACGGCAGAGTTTCCACCCATCGGTCTGCTCGAACTCATGGTCCTCTATCATCCCAGGCCCTGCGACAGAAGATATCGGTTGCAGCGACCAAAATCTGCTTCCTTGCCACCAAATCTGAGGACAACATGAAAATATACATGGTCCCCCATCTGGCTGGTGAAGACATCTACAAACTTTTCAGATCTCCGACTGACCATGGGTCACCGTACACCCAGCATCACGTTTGATCAGTTGCTCCAGCGGAAGTCTCGCCCTTCTCGTGAGACGTGGATGATGAATATAGTAATAGAACCCTTGGAGATAAAAAGCTAGGTCTGATTCATTTAGTTAGAGTACTAATTGACAATGATGCTTCCATCAATGTGATGGTCCAAGAAGCACTTTGATTATCCGAAACCATCCCGTCTGCTGCACCCTAGCTCCATCAGCTTCTTTGTATAAGGCAATTCCTCCTCATCATTCCCACTCTGCAGTCTTTTCATGGTGCACTTCTGGCATGAAGGCCTCTGCATAAGGTTGAAGATATTCATCACAAAAACAGGCTCTGATACTCTACTGAGCTGCCTCACTGAGAAGTTCCTTTATTTTGTCTGGTTCACAGTCAACACATCCACACCCTAAAGGTACACTGAGATATGCTAGAAGGATACAGCATCATCTTCCAAGGCATCAGATGTTTGGAGTACTCCAATCAATCAATGCAGCGATGTGGCTGTTCGCACCACCAACATCCACCATCACAGACTGGCTTTGAGCATGCAACGAAAGGAAGAGGAAGAGTTCTTAAGCTTGAGAAGCAGATATTAAGGGAGGTACTCATGCACAGTGGATCTCACTCATAGTGTTAACCCACAAACAAGAACAACCTGTCCAAGTATGCTTCTTTGTAGACATGGGATTCCTCCATATAGCTATGTGCAGAAAATGACATATCACACTGACAGTCAATGACTTTGTCGCAGTAGTTAATGGGTCACAATGGTTCTCTAAGGTCGACCTCAACCCTGGTTTCCAAAAAGCTCTTCCTTCCTCTTGCTTCATTACAACCTTCACCCCACGTGTGGCTATATGTAAACCTTTTTAAACTTTCATATTTCCAGCTCAGTTGAAATATTCCAGTACTGTTCAATGGATGTGTTGTCCAGGGTTATTTCAGGAAGAATGTCATTATCTCACGTGGTAACTCCAACATGTAAAATTCCGACTTTATTCACTGTAACTGGTTGTGACACATTACGTGTATTAGTAAAGCACACGTTCACCCAAGGGGATCTTAGCGCTGAATAACAGATGTTTATTGTTACCCAACCCAATGGTGCTAATTTGATCAACCTCAGAAGGATTAAAGGCTGAGTAGCTCCATCAGAATTTGAACCTGATACTATGAGGTCAAACACAAGCCCCTATAGAGGACGCATTAGTCCACTAAGCCATCAGAACCATGTATCCTGCTGTCGTTGTAAAGCGATCTGATGCCTTCGGGCTGTATCTGCGCTATATACAAAAGCAAATAAATAAATATAAACTGCAAATAAATGCCAGTGGTGGTTTTCTGATCCGCACCCTCACCATCATTGCCCAAAACACAAGGTTATCAGTGGTGCTCCATAACATGTGACTGATAGACTTATCGTCAGTCTAAAAACATATGAATTGGTGAAATCCATTTTTCACTACTTTTGAGATGTCATTTTTTGCTATGAAATTGCTCACAACCCTTCAAATGTTGAGGATTTGATTATGGCCATCTCTCCAGCTTCAGTCTCTGTAATATGCTATGTTATGTCAGCTGAGACCTTTTTATTTTTAGCTGTAGCGTTAGCCAAGTCTTTTTGATTTTACTAAACTAATATGTATAATATACTAACTTAAAGGGGCTTTCAGCCAACTCTCTTAACCCTTTGGTCTGTTGTTGTTTCATTCCCATTTTGCTTCTGCTTACTACAGCACTGGGCAATGGTTCAGCCTACTCAAGCATCTGGTTTACTTCACTTTGAGTGACTTCATTTTGCTCTTTCACAATGAAGACATGCACAAACAAGATAGTTTAGTACCATTTAGTGCCACTGTTGCCTGATGTGATGGTAGGACACATTTGAAGTGAGTGCAGAGCACTTTCCAGCTTTATCAGTTCCTACCTCATTACAAAGTGGTTGTAAATTCCTTCTGAAGTGAACTGCTGTTATTTAACAGCATACCATGTTGTATTTCTGGACTCCGTTTCACTAATGGTTCTTTAATAGAATTTGCTCTGGAAGAAAATCTAACTTTATCATGTTTCATTTCCGGCATACTTGTAACAGTTTGATTTAAATATTGATGGAGTGTAATTTCGGTTTTAGTATCCAATTCTTTATACTGTGAACCCTATTTCCTTCTATCTATCTCTCTTTCTTCACTTTTTCTTTCATTCTTTCCTTTTTTCTTTTCTACTTTCTTTCCTTTAATTCTCTTTAGTCTTTTTCCTTCTTTCTGTTCTTTCTTTCATTTCTTCCTTCTTTTCTTTTTTGCATTCTTTCCTTCTTACACTTTCATTTTTGCCTCCTTTTCTTTTTTCTTCTCTCCTTTCCCATCTTTGTTCTTTCCTTTTTCTTTCCTTCTTTCCTTTTTCTCTTTCCTTTTTTGTATCTTCATTTCTTGCCTTCTTTACTTTTCTCCTTCTTTGTTTCTTTCATTTTTGCCTACATTCCTTCTCACATTCTTTCCTATTGCCTTATTTCTTTCTTGCTTTTTTACACTTTTCCTTCTTTCTTTTCTTCTTTCTTTCTTTGGCCTTCTTTCCTTTGTTCTATCTTGTTGCTTTATTTCCTTATTTCTTTCTTTCATTCTTTCCTTCTTTCTTTTTTCCTTCTTTTTAATTTTCTTTTCTTCTTTTATCTTTTTGTCTTCTTTTTTCTCTCCTTTGACTTCGATCTTTCTTTGTGCCTTCATTCTTCTTTTCGTGTCTTCTTTCTTTGTTTATTTGCATTTTTCCTTCTTTCTTTTTTTGCCTCTTTCTTTCTTTCTTGTATACCTTACTTCTTTTTGTTTTACTTTCTTGCCTACCTTTGTTCTGCGTTCTTTGTTTCTTTCTTGCCCTCTTTTATTCTGTCTTTCATCCATCTATCTTCTCTCCTTTCTTAGTTTTTGCCCTCCTTCCTTTTGTGACTGCCTTCCTCACTTCCTTTTTCTGCCTTCACTACTTTTTTTGCCTTCCCTCCTTACTTCCCTCCCTTTTTCCTTGCCTTCTTTCTCAAAGATGAGGCTAGCAGCCAATGGTAGACCAATGGCTATTTTACGTGTGTGTGAGCCAAGACCTTTTGATTTCGCTGAAAGTATATATAACAGACGTTATCCATTAGTCTGTGATTGTGTCATTCAGATTTTTTTACCACCAACTCCAGCATGCATCAAGGGGCCATGTTAGCCCCCAGGGCTGTATTTAGTACAGGTGGCACCCAGTGTGACAATGTTTGTTGGTGTCCCCCAATGACCACCTCCGCCATGGATTCCCTCACTACCACACTTTAACAGTGCCCCTCAAGGCTCCCATAACAACCCTCTCTCAGGTGCATTTAATGAGTTTTATAGCACCACTCATACCAATGTAGAGTGTTAAAGCATACACACTACACACAATCCTTCATAGGTGTGTAAAATAGTGTATATGAAATGTTACAGAAGACAAGGTGTAGGATTCTCATGTCATCCATACTAGTTTAATAGTACTTGGACTGCAGCAGCACAACATCTGAATTTAAAACATAATTCCATGGTTGGGAGGTTTCTTTAATAATCAGAATTGGTTTCTATCCAAATGAACCGTTTTTCCAACATTATGATAATGAAAGACTGGGGAAAAAAATCATAGTGCTCTAATGTATACCTTGCGGTTTGTATGCATCTGTTTGATGACGGTTAATACCTAACTGTTCTATGTTAGTATTTTATCTTATAAACTTCATGTAACAAAAGGATCTCTCAGCTAAAACCAGTAACCCACTGATCTCTTTACATTATTTGCACTTTGTGATCTGCATGGTACATGTTCTTTGCAGCTGGCATATTAATCCACAGAGCTACCTTAACATGAGTCAAAACTTCTACTAGACACACCTCCATCTCTGTAGGAAGAACATTATTCACTGGAGTTATCTTGACATTTTTATTGTTGTCTGTAAATTGCTGGAGTTCAGGAATGCGGCAGCAGGTGCTTTTCAAACATGCGGCCCATTCACAAGGAGCACATCCACGCACAAGGCAGTTGCCTTCAATGCCACCTGTACCATGGCAAAATTACATATTTAGAACCAGAAAAGCACTTTTGGCTTTAGCAAAAGTGTGTTTTTTAAGATTTAATGAGGGCCCAACAGCCTCCTGAACAGTAACGTTCAGCAATAAAACAAAACAAAACGAAAAAAGAATTGCCAAAAGGCTGG
This sequence comes from Lissotriton helveticus, assembly GCF_964261635.1. Taxonomy (NCBI): domain Eukaryota; kingdom Metazoa; phylum Chordata; class Amphibia; order Caudata; family Salamandridae; genus Lissotriton; species Lissotriton helveticus. The sequence goes on from NC_136070.1 coordinate 1,206,793,108, forward strand.
TGGTCAGACGGTTGCCAATGCTTGTGTTCCTTTCGGTTTCTTTCAGCGGGTCAATGTTTGATGAAAATAAGTCCTGTTCCCCAAAAGTGAGTGCCCATCACCACCACCTGCATAAATTAAGCACTAAAAATAATCCCCCTGCTCGTCTTTGTCCTTGCACAGTTCAATGTATTGTGGCTTAATTCTAAATCAAGAATTAAGGAATAGGCCCAAGGCCAATTTCCATTTGTTATCCTTGCCAACCAAGCTGCCCATAACATTCTTTTTGGTTGCACATATTCATTAATTGCCAATGGACCTGACTGAGTGCCCATCACCACCACCTGCATAAATTAAGCACTAAAAATAATCCCCCTGCTCGTCTTTGTCCTTGCACAGTTCAATGTATTGTGGCTTAATTCTAAATCAAGAATTAAGGAATAGGCCCAAGGCCAATTTCCATTTGTTATCCTTGCCAACCAAGCTGCCCATAACATTCTTTTTGGTTGCACATATTCATTAATTGCCAATGGACCTGACTGAGGCGAGAAACTCCATATTTTTTAAGCCAAAAATTGCTTTATATTAGCTGCCTCCCATCTAAAATGGCCTTTGCTTCAAAAGAAGTCAATGGGAGTGACACACTCTTCCGATTATGTTTTTTTTTTTTAATCTTCCACTTTCCTCTTCTAAAAAGTCATGCACGCACGTGCATGCGGTGGGAACGCTAGCATCTTGTGAAGAGGCTCTCTGGAATTTAGATTCCCAGCATGCCTCAGTGAGCGCTCCTGGAAGGATGACATCCTGTCACGTGGCTCCTGACTTCTATTCACACAGCGCGAGAACAGCCAAGGCTGCAGAGAGACAGAGACTAAGTGCCAGGCGACTTGTAAGTAATACTGACATATTTTTCAGGCTGTTCTAAATTTGTTTGTTTCTTACAGGTCTCTAGAACTGCTGTCCCTGCGCAAAATGTACAACTTAGCTATGATCGCTTCCTGGAAAACGAAAATTCAAGGTAGCTATCACTTTACTGCATCGCAAGGCAAAAAACTGCGCCCATGCTATCGATTCGGTTCGGATCAGACGCGTGAGCTTAAAGAAAACTATTCCACAAGGTTCAGATTTGTTTTCATTACCCGTAGGGGTGAATTTCATACCTTAATATGCTGGTGAGGTTTTTTTTTGTTTAGTGAAATACTTATTGTATTTAAATATGTTGTGCATTTATTTGACATTTGCACCTATATGAGTGAGGTTTGGCAGCAGTTGGCTACTGTCTCCGGTTTTTAGAATCTTAATATCACGGACATCCGAATACCACTTACATCTGTTTCATCACCTTGGTTTTCCCCTCCTGTATTTTCTGCTGTGTGCTGAATTTCGTTTTAGCTGGTCTAGATGGTTTGGGCATTTTGCCACTGCAGATCAGTGCCAAAGTGCAAGTGCTCACTCTATAAATTGTAAAAATGGATTAGTGTTTCCATGATTGGTTTGTTTTACTTACTACTACATCCATAGTACAGTGCGCTGTGTGTGCCCAGGGTCTGTCAGTCAAATGCTGCTAGTGGGTATGCAGCACTGAGTGTGCCACCCACACAAGCAGCCTTTCAAAGGGGTCTCAGACCTGCCACTGCAGTGTTTGCATGCAGTCTCTACTGCCATGTCGACGTGGTAAGTGTGAGGAAACACAGCCCAAATTACAACCGGTGCCCAGGCTGCTGGCACAAGACGCCTCTTAGTTCCCATTTTGATCAGTTACCAAATAAAGAGACGGGCGCTGGAAGCGGGAGTGCAAGAACAGATTTTTTATTTCTCATGAGGAGAGCCTGTCATTTCGGACACGCGTACAATGTCTTCAAAAGGTGCTCTAACAAGTTTCTCTGAGGCTCCGTCTTTTATACACAGGTTTATGATGCACAAACATTCCTTATTGCAATAAAGAAACTTTGAAGTACGAAAAGGCACGTTTGGAATCCCAGCTTCAGGCCTATTCCCATACCTGCCGCTCGGATGTCGTTTCCCCTCCCAAATGTAACATGTGATTGTAATCTTGCAGCCGGACATTCCAACAGGACACGAGGGCAAGAGGGGGTGGTCAGATCTAAGGTTGGGCAGGCGATAAGATCGGGCACTTCAGTTGGTGTATCACGTTTTGCTATGCGGGGCCAGGGGGGGGTACATCCATGAGGCTTTGTTTTATGACTTGGGACCGGGTCGAGAGGCCAGGTGTAGCCGGGGGGGGTCATCAGAAGAGGGGAAGGGTGCTCCTGGGAGGAATGCAGGGGGTGTCGGTCAGGCAGGGGTGTCACTTTTAGAGCAGGGTCGCGCAGAGGGAGAGGGTTTTATGGCCTATGCATTAGAGAGCGGGGGTGTTCAACGGGGGGGGGGGCGTGCTGGGGATTTAACAAACGGGCAGAGAGGCCTTGGTGCCTAAAATGGCTGTCGTGTACGTGCGTGCATAGGCCTATGCTGGCGGGATGATGCGGTCAATGCTTCGCGGTATTCGTTCTGCTTACAGCGAGGGGTATGGTGAACACAAATGAACGCCGCTTATGTACATATACATTGTCATTTTCCACAGTCGCCGCTTTTTAACATAAGTTAGTTCATTTCCGTGTTTATCATAACTGACGGGGTGTACATATAGCCATGTGTGGTCAATGAAATAGCGTTTGTCAATACTGGCGGATTGCATATAACCATGTGCAGTCGATGCGATAGACGAGGTGCAATACAGATGAATTTACATTTGTCGTGTTATATATACGAGTCTAGAGATCGGTATATTACTCAGTCAGAGTCAATCAAGGAAATGTTCCGACACATTATGGAACCATGTTCTGACTCTCTCTCCGGCGGTATCAATGTACAGTCAAAAGTGACCGATGAAACATTTTGAAAGCAATACAAAGTGGTTGAGGGAGGAATTCAGTTCAATACAAGCAAGTAGTCAGGGGGGGGTAGAAAGTTCAGAAAGGGGAGGGGGGTCTTCGCCACAGTGTCTTTTTAGCAGCGAGCCATCACTGGTAGGCTCTAGTAGTTCGTTTTCTTCCGTTGGCGCTGTTGAGCACCGGCGGTGGAGCTATAGGTCCAGCTCGGATCCATCCTTACATGTCGCAGGGTGCGATCTGTCCTCTGCTGTTAGACCACAGTCCTGTTTCCTAACTAATCTTTTTAAGGGTGCCTCATGCTGGGCACCTGCATTTCTTTCTCCTTCCGTGGCAAACCCTATTCTACCTAAATGCTGTTCTTCTTCTCTGAGTCAAAATCCATGTGAAAAAAGGGGGGGGGGGTCGTCGGATAATCGAGGGAAGAGAGGGCGGAGTGGGATCAGATCTTTGAGACAAACCAAGGGAGCAAAGGATAACGAGCAGGCAGGCCCATCAATCGGGCTCAAAGGGGCGGGGACTTCTGGCACGCGTGGGTCAGCAAGCAGAGGGCTTCAAGGCAGCCCTCCATCCTTTCATTTTCCGTGTTTGAGAGTGGTGCCTCGTCCCGCGTCTCGTTGCTCTGCGGCTCCACCTTTGGTCGAGGTCACATGTGCTTCATGATCTGCGGCTAGGCTGTGCGTCACGTCCGGCCCCTCTCCTCCGGTGATTGTGTATCTTTGAATGGGTACAAAACAAGCTTTAGAGAACTGGCAGGAGAAGACATTTATACATTTCAATTCCGCCCCAATCTTAAGTAGTTGGGTGTACGTTCATCGGTCACGGTCAGAAGTTATCACTATGGAGTATGTATGCGGGCATTTCTACTGAGTTTGTACTAAGTCTATTTGGCGTTCATTCATGACGTATATGGAGAGAGGTCAGACTCCTATCAACTGCGTATTCCATCAAACTTGAAATCGGATCCTTCGGTAGAGACTCGTCTTTCTAACCCAAGCCCTGGCAGTCTTCTATCATCATGAGAGAGGGACAGAGGCTAAACATTCTTTTCTCGGGGACCAACGGTTAATCAGGGTCATCAGTTATACTTCGGGGTATGGAGCTGGGGTCAATCGGGAGAAACGAGGATGCTTTGGACATCCGTACTTGGGTGCAGGGAGGTGGGGCAATCTGGGCATTGGGGATTGTGTTTCTAACGAACTGAGAACAGAAGGCCACTGACATATAGCCCCCCTATAAAAAAAAGGCCAGATTAGGGGACATCAGTCGTCTTACCTGTCCTTCCTTCTTAGCCAATTCAAGTTCCATCATTTTACAGAAAGGAGAGGTAGTAATATGGCAAATTACAATTGTTTTAGTTTCTGTCAATTTTGCCGAACACCTTTGTGTTCAAAAACCAATTAGGCTTGTGCCGGCGGGGCACAACGTTACCACACAAAGGGAGAGGGAACAGGGGGACCCTCAGAGAGAGAGAGTGGTCCGCATTTTAAACGAACTATTCGGTACACGTACGACATGGAGAGAGAGAGAAAGAGAGAGAGAAACGTGTACAATAATAGGCCATTTAGTGCGCACACAACACAGAACAGCAGGGGTCAAGTTATATAGAAACACAGGCTGAGGGACGACGTAGATCCATACATTACGTACACATGAATTCAGGCGGGGGGGGGGAATAGTACATGTATTAGATACAAAAATCCAAGACAAAACATAGAACAGTACTTGGCCAAAAAGATTTCTTCCTGCATGCTGCGCATCCTTAGTATCCTACTTAATTCATCTGGCTGCCTTTGCTGGTGGCCTCGGTTGCAAATACTTACACCTTTGTCAATTGTTCGGGAACTAACCTGGTTGGGCTAATACTCACGGTGGGATCTTCGAATCATTTTTAGCGAATGGGTATCCAGGCTGAGGCAACGGAGGGTGTCAGTCGGGAGAACAATGGGGCAGCTTTGAGTTTCATGTCTATGAGGGTGCAAGAAGGAGGTGGTAAATCTTAAACATTGACAATATTCCTAGTCTTCCAGGAGGAGGGTACTTGGGTAAACCTCACCCTGGAATATTCCTGAACCTTTCCCTATTTAGTTACCGTATGAATTTACTCATGGGTGCACGTCATTCTTGGTTGCATTATTTGGGGTGTCGGTTGGAGTCATATTTTGTCATACTGCAATAACCCGCCAAGTTTCTGCTTCAGGCCACCCTCCCAGTCGCTGGGTTCAGAGAGAGAGAGACAGTCGTTTCTAAGTAAGGGAGTGCTATATCTTTGTTTGTTCGTCGTGTATAGGCACCATGTTCAGACCCCTTTTCCCCATTCCATCGGCCGTCCGATCATCACTTAAGTCATACATAAAACATTTCTCTTATCAATCCAAACGTGTGCAACGTGTATTCAGTCGAGCTATACACATCAGGGCATACACGCGTGCATTCATATCACACAAATTCGTCACGTACTCAGGGGCAGTCCCCATAGACAATATACCATTTTTCCGTGCGGAACCATGGCGTGTTGCTTAGGTCTTCTCCATACTCTAGTCGACGTTCCGATGTGACCTGCAGAAAAGAAGGGAAAAAGAAGGGGTGGGGGCAGCGTTTTAAAACACATAAGCGCGCATAAACCCGAAAATGCTTTTACTTACCACATACTCGACCTATCTCCGCGGGATGCAGTCCCTTTCATCTCGGCGTTTAAGCCCAGAGGGACCGGTAGTGCGGGAGAGATAATCATTGATGGACTGTGTATTGCATAGATCGCCCAAGTGTGGTATTATGGATCGTGTGTAGGGAAGGGTCAAAACAAAGGGCAGTCAGTGTAAAGTGGGGGGTGAACTCGTGCTCTCCTTCAAGGAGGAGGGATGGTCTACAGTGGTACAGGGTTGTTTTTGTTCATCAGGCACGGAAACTAGAGGGGCTAGGTGGCATTCCTTCGGAGTGGCTTAGGGGCATCTGAAACAACTTCCCTGATACATGTGGCACATAAAGTAAAGGCTAAATACCGGGACCTTTATCGATTGCTTTTACGTTGCACAAAAATAAAAAATATATATAAAAAAAAACACACACACACAACAAACCTGGACTATTCACATTTGCAATATTTCTGTGTACTTTGCTTTTTAACCTTTAAGTAATCGAGTTGCTTCATTTCACCTGTATTTTACTTATATCGGAAACAGTGACCATTTATTCGAAACTTACCAATCTAAGCGCTACAACTATGTTTGCTTTTCAAAAAAACCTTTATTTAAAAATGTTGGCGCACAATTACGGGCCTACAACCACGTGGGCCGGCCACGGAGCAGACTGGAACTGTACATGAGGGGATATTTATTTGAGGAAAACGTAATGGAGTCTGTGGTCGTTCATTTCATAAAGGTGCGACAAGTGCAATAAAATCATATCGAAAATTCATTGTGGGCAAATACCATAAGTGTCGAAAATTCGAACTTTCAATAATACGGTAATCAATGACGCGTCAGAACTTAATATCAACTCATTGTCCGAATGTTCAATCAGTACCCATCCCCTCCCGCTATGCGCTTCAAAAACTGCATACATATCTCATGATATCAAGGCTGAGCAACCGGAACACAACAGGGAGTTGCGAGTTTCATTTGTACCGGCGCCATTTTGGGTGAGGTCAGGCAGGTCCAAGTATAGTCAAAATGTCTCCACCAACTCGTGGTTGGACCAGAGCCTCTTTCGGCAGTCCAAAAGTTTCGTTAAGGGGCAACAGAAGGGGCCGTCGATATGAACCATCAGTCAAAGGGGGGAGGGAGGCAACAATCTTTCCTACCGGGTCATACTGGTGTTCCACCGGAACTGATCAAATTGGTAGTCTGCAGGATTTTGGTCATTCAAACTGAGGCTGGCGCCAGCATGAGAGCGCCAACGTCTCGTGGCTACGTCTTGGTCGTTCCGCGGGCAATCATGGCAGTCATTCCCCATCGGGGGGCCCGCGGGGGGTCGGGGGCCCCTGCAGTTCTCGTAGAATCTTCAAAGCTGAGGAGAACGCTTCTGGACGGGGGACTCATTTTCTAGCTGACAAGCAACCAGGCCATCTTTGCACGCCAGGCCCAATCCTGTAGAGTCGACCGTTATTTTATGAGTTCCGCGGCAACCGGCAGTCGCTGGATCGCAAGAGCAGACGGACTCCAGCCTGTCGGGCGTGGTGTTGCACCGCAAGAGGGGTGGGCGCAACTCAGCTTGGTGAGTGAGGCGCAGGGGTGCAGCGCTGTGTCCCAAGAGTGGGAGGAACTCAGCCGGTTCGGGCGAAGCGCCGTTGTATCGCAACAGTGGACGAGCCCTTGTCGGGTGAGTGGAGCGTTGGTGCACCGCAAGAGTGGACGAACCCTTGTCGGGTGAGTGGAGCGTTGGGGGTGCAGATGAGGGGCCTCCACCTGGGGAGGTGGGAGAGGCTCGTCCGTGCCACCACTCCCTCCCAGTGCACCCCACGCCGTCTCCTGGTGCTGACATTCGTGATGGCCGGACCAGGCGATGAGAGAGGGGGGGTCGGAGGCATAAGCAAGACATCCCCCCCCCCCGTGGCCTGCAAGGCGCCAGAAGAGGAGGATGGGAAGACCAGTACATTCCGGGCCATCCACCCCATGACCTCTCCGGCCGATGGCGGCCAGCCGGGCCCCGCCCTGCACGTGTCGAGGCCTCGTCTTCCGGATGGGCGTAACCGTGGACCTGTTGCACTTCGGGAGCTTCCGGAATGGGGGTAGGTATCTGCTGACTTGTATCTATCTTATGTTACCGTTATTGGGCGTGGCGGGCAGTGGGACAGACATGTTTGGAGCAGTGAGGGGCGGCGGAGCCTAGCTACCTCGTGGCTGCCGTGATGTCAAGCTTGGCTTCTCTCACCACTTTCATGTTTCTTATTGCGGGCTATTTCTAACGTTTCTTATTTCTAGCGAAGTAAAAAAAAAAAAAAACTCATCAGTGGCCTACTGATTTTGCTCGATTTCTTTTTCCTTCCTTTTCTAGTGTGTTTCGTGCTAAAGTTTCTGTTAACAGGATACGGTGATTACTTCGTATTTTACATATGTCCTTTTTATTAGGGGCGCCCTCCGGTTGAGCCAGATGATCTACCTCTAATAAATGGTCCGGGTGGAACGAATTTACCAATCAGTGGGGAGTAGATAGGCATGACAGATTACAACGGGGGACAAAGGTCCACATTACCTACCCTTCACTACTTGCAAAGACTAGACAGAATATTTCTATTCCACGTTATTTGCAAACAGAGAATACCTCAAAAGAACTATTCCTTGAACAATAAATGTCCAGACAATCAATCAATCAGTGGGGAGAAAAGCAGGCATGACGGATTACAACGGGGGACAAAAGTCCGCATTATCTATCCTTCGCTATCTGCAAAGGGAGACAGAATATTCCTATTCTTCTCTGTTTGTAGACAGGGAATATCTCAAAAGAGCGATAATCGATAAAAATCGATAACAAACAATCAGTGGGGAGAAAGATAGGCATGACGGATTACAATGGGGGACAAAAGTCTGTATTACCTACCCTTCACTATCTGCAAAGGGAGACAGAATATTCCTATTCTTCCCCGTTTGTAGACAGCGAATGTCTCAAAGAGCAACAGAGCAACCAATCAATCAGTGGGGAGAAAAACAGGCATGACGGATTACAACGGGGGACAAAAGTCCGCATTACCTATCCTTCACTATTTGCAAAGAGAGAGGAACGTTCCTATTCGTCGCTGTTTGCAAACAGAGAATGTCTCAAAGAGAACCAATACTTCAAGTAGCAACCAAGGCTAAATGAACCAATCAATGAACAATACCAGTATTTAAATACCGATTCCAATATAAACAATCAATCACTCAATCAATCAGATGGATAAAGTCATCCTATCAATCAGACGTAAAGACGTCCTACTTAACCTTACCCGGACCGGACCGTGTGGACAGTTCTTCGCCTTCCCTTTCCAGCGCCCGATCGTTCTCTTACTCCATGTTTTTACCGCAGCATTCCTGTGGGATCCCAGTCAGGACAGTAGGTCGCTTGAGAGAGGTCCGTTCGGAATCGGTGAAGTTCATTCAATCGGCAGCCGGACGAGGGCCCTCTCAAGGCAGGTATACTCCAATCGTTCAGATGTTCACCCCATCGTCTGGACCTCTCTTACCGGACCTTATGTCGCTGATGGACCCCGCGTTGGGACGCCAATTGAGGAAAAACAGCCCAAATTACAACCGATGCCCAGGCTGCTGGCACAAGACGCCTCTTAGTTCCCATTTTGATCAGTTACCAAATAAAGAGACGGGCGCTGGAAGCGGGAGTGCAAGAACAGATTTTTTATTTCTCATGAGGAGAGCCTGTCATTTCGGACACGCGTACAATGTCTTCAAGAGGTGCTCTAACAAGTTTCTCTGAGGCTCCGTCTTTTATACACAGGTTTATGATGCACAAACATTCCTTATTGCAATAAAGAAACTTTGAAGTACGAAAAGGCACGTTTGGAATCCCAGCTTCAGGCCTATTCCCATGCCTGCCGCTCGGATGTCGTTTCCCCTCCCAAATGTAACATGTGATTGTAATCTTGCAGCCGGACATTCCAACAGGACACGAGGGCAAGAGGGGGTGGTCAGATCTAAGGTTGGGCAGGCGATAAGATCGGGCACTTCAGTTGGTGTATCACGTTTTGCTATGCGGGGCCAGGGGGGGTACATCCATGAGGCTTTGTTTTATGACTTGGGACCGGGTCGAGAGGCCAGGTGTAGCCGGGGGGGTCATCAGAAGAGGGGAAGGATGTTCCTGGGAGGAATGCAGGGGGTGTCGGTCAGGCAGGGGTGTCACTTTTAGAGCAGGGTCGCGCAGAGGGAGAGGGTTTTATGGCCTATGCATGAGAGAGCGGGGTGTTCAACGGGGGGGGGCGTGCTGGGGATTTAACAAACGGGCAGAGAGGCCTTGGTGCCTAAAATGGCTGTCGTGTACGTGCGTGTATAGGCCTATGCTGGCAGGATGATGCGGTCAATGCTTCACGGTATTCGTTCTGCTTACAGCGAGGGGTATGATGAACACAAATGAACGCCGCTTATGTACATATACATTGTCATTTTTCACAAGTGCACCCACTTGCCAACCCCTAACCTTCCCTTTTCTTACATGTGAGTCACTACTAAGTTAGGCCCAAGGTACCCCTGTTGGCAGGATGCGGTGTAGGTGAAAGGTAGGACTTATACTGATGCGTGTGACATGTCCTGATAGTGAACTACAGTGTATTTAGTTTTTCACTATTGAAAGGCTATCTGTCCCTTGGGATAGAATGGGAGTTTCCTTATAACATCTTACAAGATTAACTTCCCATTGGGGCAAGATGGAAAGATGGAGTTTAGTATGCCTGAACTCAGTATATAAAAATGCATCTTTTAGTAAAGATGATTTTTATATTGTGTGTTTGAAAATACCACTTTTAGAAAGTGGGTATTTTCTTGCTAAACCATTCGGTAAGCCTCCGATGGTTTGTGAATTGACTGTCTGGTTTTGGAGTGACAGGGGCTGGGGATGTGCAGTCACAAGTAGACTGCCACTTGGGGGGGTTGAGGTGTGTCTTGCTTTTCATGGATGAGACAGGGCTGGGCTGACTTGACCTGCGCTGCATTTAGAGTAAGGGGAGGAGATATTCTTGCACCTGAATTGGCCTGTTCTGCCTTCTGCCCGGAAGCTGGGCCATAGAGGACAGAACTGTTTTTCACTGAGCACAGAGCCTCTCTGCCAAAAAAGAACAAAGAGAAATGCTGTATAAATATTGGGGCCCAGTACCCAGAACTTTAGAATCCTTCTGGACTCAAGAGGATCCTCTGCCAGGGAGAAGAGCTGGGAAAACTGAAGGAGAAGTACTGTCCTCTTGCTGTGTGCTGTCTGAGGGTGGCGTGCAGTGGCTATTTCAACTAAGGAGAAAATAACAACTTTGCGGTATGCTATGTATCCTGCTTGATGAAGATATCCAGGGTTTTGAAGTAGAGCTTGTCTCATGTTCTGAAGTCTCAGGGACCAGCTCCCCTGAACTTCCTTGTTGGGAGTTCTGACCTGCCAAGAGGTGCCTGTTGCTGTGTGTGCTGGGCCTCGGCAGGTTGTTCATGCTTTTGGGAGCTGGAAAGGAGACTCAACTAAGAGAAGCGTGATGCATCCTCTCCCGTTTCCGACGCATCACTGCTGTGCTGCTGAAGAAACCAACACAGCTCCTGCCCGCAGCTGGAGAAACCGTTGCACACTGTATCCTGTGCATGATCTCCAAAGTCCGAGATCACAGCATCAATTCCGATGCACACCCTGCTGTGCGGCTGCAAGAAACAACGCATCGTGGGATCGTGGCTGGAAAGACCAACACAGCACCGTAGCTGCCACCATATCCAGAACTGACTCATACCCGGTCCCCACGCATCGCAATAGGAAGCCAAGTCTACAGGAACACCGGGGCCGCAGTAAGAAAACGCCTCATCACCTCCTCACAAAGTAAGAAACCGACGCATCACCTCCCCTCCAGTAAGGAACCGACGCATCACCTCCCCTGCGTCGCAGTAAGGAACTGACTCATCACCTCCCCTGAAGTAAGGACCTAATGCATCACCTTCCCTGGGTGTAAGGACCTGACGCATCACCTTCACTGCTATTATTTTTGTTTATGATTGTGACGCATCCAAGATACTATGTGCTGAAAGTGTCACATCTATTGTTTGCTATGGACAGAACTGTTTTTACCTTCCAAGAATCACATTTTGATTATTTTATGTCAAATTTTTGTTGTTTTGGTTTTGCTTGGTGTAGATAAAGATTACTTAAGGATTTTTGTTGTTTTGATCTTGCTTGGTTTAGATAAAGATGAGTTATTTTTCTTAACTGGTGTGGTGTCCATTTGTTGTGTTTTCACTGTATTACTGTATGTGTGCACAAATGCTTTACACACTGCCTCTCAGATAAGCCTGTCTGCTCGTGCTAAGCAACCAACGGGGTTAAGCAGGGGTTATTGTAGAAGTGTATCCCCCTCACCCTGACTAGGAAGAAGGGTCCCTACATGGACAAAGGTACAAACAATTGCCAACTAGACGCCCCCATTTCTAACAATGGTGGTCAGACCTATCACAACACTGCTATCAGCAGCATTGTGATTGGTAGTGGTGTCTAAACCCTGGGTGCTTCCTGTTCCTACTTCCTGCCCTGAAGTCCTGGAAGCGGGCGAAGGGGACAGAGGGTTTGTGGCACTCAGATATTTTTGTTGTTATTCCTACCCCCGGTCCCACCCTCAACTCACCCCCCCCTCAGCCATGAAGTTGTAGTCGCTACTGCCAAGGAAACAGACAGCCATGCTAGCCCCCTTGAATTTGTGCCCTTGCCCTGAACACATATTTACATGATCTTGAGTCCTAAATGTTGTTTTTCTATTTCCATAACACAAATCCTACACTGGATGATGGTGGCTGCTTTGCATTTATTTACTCTTTATCTTGTGGCATTCAGAGAGTCTGTTTTGTAGTCTATATTTCCTTTTTTTCTTTTTTTTTTCTTTATTAAGAATCAGGTGTATACAAAAAAGATTAAACCATTAAGAGCAGATATAACATTAAAGCACGAACAGTTTGTCATAAGAGAGAAAGCACAATTATCTCAATTCATCATAGATACCAATAAATACAACGTTACTACAGATTAACAGCATTAAAATTAATATTTCAAAGCCTACATTCTAGCCGTCCTCCACCTTTTTAAAGGGGCCCAGATATTTTGACCCAATTCCCTCATGTTCCTACCCCGTCGGGAGTATAGAGAAGCTTCCATATTATGTATACCAAGCAATCTTGATAGCCACATCTGGAATGTAGGCGCCTTCAAACCCTTCCAGCAAGCAGCTAAGAGAATTTTAAAAACTGATATACCAATAAATATAAATGCTTCCTCCTGCTTTTGTAAACTTAGTTTAAAATCAATCCCAAATATAATCAGGGTAGGGGATAGGGTGATTTTAATCCCTAGCAACCCCTCACAAAATATTTCAATCTCTAAGCCCAGATCATTCAAAGCACTACATTCGGAAAACATATGAACTAAATTTGCTGGCCCACAAGAACATCTCTGGCACTTATCATCCTCCATCTTCCCCCACTCAAATAGCTTAGCAGGAGTAAAGTAAAGCTTATATAATGTTTTGGAGTGTTGTGCCCTGAGATTTGAAGATCGAAATAGATTGTTTGCCGTCTGCAATGTTCTATCAAGATCCACATCCGGATCCCCCAGAGTGTGAGCCCAGGAGGTTTCTATCTTTTCCACATCATCTTGGAGTGTGTCAGAAAGAGGGTCATAAACCCTGCCAATCCTAGTCCCGCCCCCCAAAAGATAGTCAAAAATGTTTACTCTGCCTCCTGGATTAATCCGGGGTCTAATAGACATTAGGGTATGAAAGATTTGCATATATTTAAATCCATGCTTTGCCTCTAATCCATATTTCTGTTGGAGCTCAACAAACCCCAATGGTGCCGCGTCTAGCCATAAATCCCCAATCCTACTAATAACTTGCTCCTCCCAGTCTAACCAACCTCCATCAGAGCTCAGCTGCGGGAAGAGTCTTGAGTTCCAGAGGGGAGTATATCACCAATTTCCAGACCCCCCAGGCACTATCGAAAACTTATTTTTTTTATTATAAAACACACGGTCTGTATTGCGGAGGAGGTGGCCGACTGCGTCTTTCCCCAATAGTAATTCATATATAGACGGGGGATAGGTGCTTACGGAATGGATATTGGCTGAGCTAGGAGTATTGCCCAAGAGTATTGCCATTTGGCTAAATAAAGATGCTACAAAGTAGAACCTGATATTAGGGCCCCCTAAGCCTCCTCTATTTTGGGGCAAAGCTAGAAAATTTAGAGATCTTCTTATCTTGCCGTACCCCCAAATAAAGTTGCTAAATGCCGCTTCAATAGATTTCAACACCCTCTCCCCCAGTATGAGTGGTATTGAGCAAAATAGGTACAGCAGTTTCTGTAGCATGGTCATTTTTAACACATTAATTCTCCCTATTAGGGACAAATGGATAACATCAATCCGCTTTAACTCCAATACAATTGATTCAACCAGAGGATCATAATTTTCTTTAATTATGGAGTCAATTGAGGCACTAATTTTAACCCCCAGATATATTGCAGAGTCTGTGTACCTGCTATCCTGCTTCACGATATTATTTGAACATACTATCAAGGTCTTTTTTTCATTAAGTAGGTACCCAGAGCTACGGCCAAATTCTGATGTAATTTCCTTCAAGGCTGCCATAGCTGTCACCGGGTCCGATGTTAAAACTGCCAGATCGTCCACATAGGCTAGCAGTTTAGTTTCAAATCCATTATGTACAACTGTCCTAATATCCCTGCATCCCAAAATCCTTCTTACCAGCGGGTCAATATAGAGGGCGAAGAGGATTGGGGAGCAGGGGCATCCCTGACGTGTCCCACGCGAAATATGGATGATATCCGATGATCCACCCATCAGCTGTATCTTGGCAAACGGGTGGCAGTTCATAGCCTTAATGGCCTTGATAATTTTCGGGCACAGGCCCCTTTGCTCCAATATCCCCCACAAATATTTCCAAGTGACACGGTCGAAGGCCTTTTCAGCATCGAGATCGTAGTCTATAATTCCTTATGTCCTGTAGTGACTTGGGTTTTATTGTATGTTCTCTTGATGTAATAGGGTGGGGGGTTCTATTGGTTTCGTTAATATTCTTTATCAGAATTTTTGTTTGTAATGCTTTGAATGTGGGATGCTTTCACTGTTCCTACAGGCAGGACCTACTTCTCATCTCTCATTTGAATAAACAACTTTCCATGACATTTTTAGATGGACATATTACTTCACACGTCCAGAAACACATTTTGGTTTCTTTATTCTTAGTATATCAGGAAGGACCTTGCCATACAGGCTGTTGTGCTATAGGCCTGGTATTCTTGTAAAAAACCCATCATGAAAGGCAGAGCCTGTGACTTTCCTAGCTATCCTGTGCCAGTTTATATACCACTAGCTGTCCGGGTATGAAATAGAATGTGTGTAATGTGTGTATTTGGCAAGGGCAATTTATTTTAAAATCTTGCGGTAGACAACATTTTTTGTTTCATTAGAATAGGGACGGAGAAGGCCCAGCTGCAGCCCTGGTTGATGTTAGCAGGCATGTGTAATTGGTGTAGGTATCCGCTGCCTGAGCCCGGCTACAGCCCTGGTTGATGTTAGCAGGCGCATGTAATGTTGTTGAATGAGAGAGTTATCAGCCGCAGGTAAATCCGTTTAATGAGAGAGTTGAGTGACAGCGAGTAGGAGAGGCTGCAGTAATTGTCCCCGCAGACACGCTCATTTGCACGTTCCCCCGCTTGAGGCCCAGATGCAGGCCTGTTTGATGTTAGCAGGCGCGTGTTCCCCCGCTTGAGGCCCAGCTGCCGCTCTGGTTGATGTTATTAGGCGCGTGTAATTAGTGTACTGATCCGCCGCCTGAGCCCGGCTAGAGCCCTGGTTGATGATAGCAGGCGCGTGTAATTTCGTTGAATGAGAGAGTTCAGTAACAGCGTGCAGGAGCATGAAGGGCGGAACGTAGCAAATACCCCAGCATGCCCCTTGATGCGGTGCAATTGCGTTTACATGGCATGAAGGCCGGACACACGCTCCCAGCGTTTCTCATGCCCCCAGCGTGTCACGCCCCCAGCGTGCCCCTTCATGCTGCGCAGCAACGTAATTGGCGCTTGTATGTATGACTCACATGGCATGAAGGGCGGACACACGCCCCCAGAGTTTGTCATGCCCCCAGCGTTTGTCACACGCCCACAGCCCACGATGTGATGGCCCTACCACACGCCCCCAGCGTTAGTCACGCCCCCAGCCCACGCCCACAGCACAACGCAGACACGCCCACAAGGGACTACTTTGCTGGCACGGTTCTTTTACCTTTTAAATGTATAGAGGAGTTGGCCTAACGGCTAAGGCGCTCGACCTCGGACCTGGGGATCTGGGTTCGAGTCTTGGTAAGGACGCCAAACATCCTGTGATTCTGGGCAAATCACCTAATCTCCCCGTGCCTAACAAAAATGAATGTGTGTCCTCATGTAACGTAACTGGTGCTATGTAAAGCACTCTGATACCTGATTCAGTTCGGGTCAAGTTCGCGCTATATAAAGCTCTGCAAAAAAAAAAATATGGTGGCCGTCTGCATAGCCTATGTCCTTCTGCTGCAACTGCCCTTTCCAACGCTGTAATGGGTGTTGTGATTGGTGCTGTGGTTACTGAGATTACCCGCCTCAAAGGTTTGGGCTCTCTCTTTATAATATTAGTATGGAATAACCACCCTTAGTAACATAACTAGTAATTACACTTGGCGGAAATTAACCCAACCTCCCCTCCTATTGGGTGGAACCACAACAGCTAGTGTGTGGTTCTAAGAAAACCCTCAAACCAATATCCTTGGAACATGTTCTAAATGTACTCCAAGTAACCCCAAATCTAGGCAGACTTACAACACAATTTCTTAATGTTAAACCAAACCCATGTCACGAAGAGTTTCTTGACACTGTACAGCCACACTTGGCAATTAGCATGGACATGAAATTTCATTATGAAGCTCTCCAAATCAAGAGCTATACTGCAAAATGGGAAACGCAGGGAGATTTAACCTGCACTTCATGTACCTTAGGCCACACTGAAGACATTGCGCATATCCTGTTCTTCTGCCTGGCATATGCTAGGGTGAGGAAGAAATGGATTCGCCAGTTATGCCATAGGCTAGGGTTAGGAAACACCAAGACACCCTCAGAGTGGTGATACGTAATACAACACCATACATAATTTTTACCATGTCCAAATATTTATTAGCACTATATAATTTGCACAGGGCAAAATGAGACTTCAACTGTGATGATAGAGTGAGCAATACATTCCTCCCTCTCAAGTACTGTATTTTGAATGATGGTAGTTTTAGCGAAACTTTATAAATAACTTATTGCATTATTAATAACTGATTTTTACATATATATGCACTTTTAATGGTTTTATCCAAAACAAAAAGCCATCAAGTGAGTAGCAAACACACAATTACAACACAATTAAATAATAGGCTCAAGAACAGGCATTTACTCTTCCATTAGGCATGGCAGACAATATAAGGTTTTTGTCTAAGCCTTTGTCCTTGTTTTAGTACCTAGGGCCGATATGTAATAGAAAGTCTTGCATGTTATAATCACCGAGTGGCAGTCCACCATGAATGATGTGCAGCTTGATGCCAACAAATTGTATTTTAACTTAGCTTTACTGCGAAAATGGTATGGCCTGTGGCCGAAATATTGTATGAGAACACAAAACTTGAACATTCACTTCTTTGTTTTCTTTGTAACTATTTCGTCTCTCTTTTAAGTAGACAAAGCCATACTCTCCATTGTTTTACAGAAATGAAGCAATGCTTAAAGGCCTTTATGCTCCATGTTGACAGACACTCATGCAGTGTGTGAGTGCCACATATGGAATTTTCTTATCTAGCATATCAGCTCCTACAACTGACAGATTTACTCCCCTCCAGGTACTGTACCTTGGTGTACCAACCTGGAAAATGACCTGACTGGTTATATCTCTTTACCAAGTTAAATAACCCACAACCCTAGCAAACAAACCATTTATATATTCAACCACAATGGCATGGAAAACAGCACATAACAGCAGTGTTCTAGGCAACAAGACTCCCATCTGGCAGGGTGCTGCTATATGAGTAGGAGGTGATTGCATCAAATGGGATGCATGGAGCAATGAAGGCAAACATACCGTTGTACTACTCAGAGCAAATGGGGCTATAACATTTTTCACGCCTTTTAATGAGAAGCACAACCTACTTGTGAATCAAAACTGGAAATGCATTCTGTTTGCACGCTGTGACAGAAGCGAAGAATAACCCCTTATGACTCCCTACTTCCTAACACTAGGTTCTCTCTGTTAGATCTGGCATCCGTGACGTGGTTTCCTCTGATATTTTTGCCCTCTGATTTCCTGTGTTGCTGACTTTGTTTTTGCTGGCTTTAGGACTCTGTGCTCTTTACCACTGCTAAACAGTGCTAAAGTGCATATGTTCTTTGCCTTAAACATGGTAACATAACATTGGCTTATCCATAATTGGCATATTTAATTCACTTATCAGTCGCCAGTAAAATGCACTACATGTGCCCAGGGTCTATAAATTAAATGTTGCTGATGAACCTGCCACACTGATTGCGCCATCCACTTCAGTAGCCCTTTAAACATGTCTCAGGCCTTCCATTGCAGGGCCTGTATGTGCAGTTCTAAACTTCCATGTCAACCTGGCAAGTTAACTGTCTTGCCAGTCCCAAACCTTCTTTTTTAATAAATATAAATCACCCCAAGGAAGTACCTGGACAGCCCAAGGGACGGTTGTGATGTATTTAAAAATGAAGACATGTACTTTTAAATTTTACATGTCGTGGTAGTGAAAAACTCTTAAATTCATTTTTCACTACTGCAAGGCCTATCTCGCCCATAGTTTAACATTTGGATTACCTTATTACATTTTACAAGTGTAATTTCCAATTTGGAAGAGATTGGACACCTACGTGTGGTGTCCCTGCAATCACAATTTAAAATCCTGTCTCATGGTGAAGTTAGATTTTAAAAAGTAATCCTGAAAATTACATTTTTAGAAAGTTGGCATTTT
Source organism: Lissotriton helveticus (assembly GCF_964261635.1). Classification (NCBI taxonomy): domain Eukaryota; kingdom Metazoa; phylum Chordata; class Amphibia; order Caudata; family Salamandridae; genus Lissotriton; species Lissotriton helveticus. Next base: position 1,206,811,690 of record NC_136070.1, read on the forward strand.
CTTACTTTAGCTATTGGTGCCTTCTGCTGTCTGAATACACGTCTGGGGTTGGCGACAGCTGGGCTTTTTGCTTTCCCTTAAGACAGTCACACACAAAGGAAGCTTAGGTGTGACTGATGGGCCATCCTGGGCATGATTGGAAGGAGAAGCTGGCACTTACACCTGAATATGCTATGTCCTGTCCCACACTATGGACTGAATATCCCCCCCACCATAGTGAGTCTATAGCCATGGCAGGAAGGGCATGTTGTTCTCGTTGAAGTCTCCCCTACTTCAAAAGCACCACTGGGTATATGTTCTGGACTCCTCACACCACCAACTCAGTACATTTTTGGACCAGTGGATACTCCACCAGAAAGAAGTCTGCTATGCTGCTGAAAGGGCTGTCACTCTGCTGGACTGCTGCTCTGCTGTACTGACCTGCTGCTTGCTGCGCTTCTTGCTTGGGAGTGAGAAGGACTAGACCTGCATCTCCCCAACCCAGAACCAAAGTGAGAAAATGACTCCAAGGGCTTACTGGCTTGCTCCCTGTTAGAAGTGTCAGGGACATCAATACACTCATCTACAGCCCTGGACTCTGGCATCTGAGAGGCTTGTCCTGCCAAGTGGGCCAATCCAGTCCTGGACCCTTGCAAGTGAATATAGAGCGCTGCTCCAGTAAAAATCCACACCGCACCGTAGTTACGTGGTATGGAACCGGTGCAACTCCCTCGGCACTGCTGCATCACAGCTGCCACAAAAAGCAAAGATCCCCCATCGCTGACTGTGCGGCACATCGCCTCCAGTTCTTGATAAATGCTTGAATTGCACGGCTCAACGACGACACTTTGCCTACATCTTGGGGTTCAACGGCAACGCATCTCTTGCTTGCGTGGATCAGAACCAATGCATCCCCTACATCTGAAGGGATGGACACCTACGCATCGCCTCCTCTGCTCCTCACTTCCAGTCTTCGACATTGACGCAGTTGTGAGCCAAGACACTGTTTCAGTGGACCAAGGCTGGTTCCCGCATCTGACCCATGCTCCTTCACAGTCAGCCTTAACTTTTGACCCGGTCTGGCATGTCTAGGTAGCCCCGGTTGGCGCTTTATTCTTTTTAGCACTACATTTCTGTTTAATCTTTTAAAATATGTAACTCTGGTTATACTTATTCGATTTTTGTTGTTTTGGTCTTGTTTTGTTCAATAAATTAATCTCTATTTTTCTTATTGGGTGTGGTATCTCTTTGTGTGGAGTTTTCACTGTTTTACTGTTTGAAGTGTTGCACAAACCCTTTGCACCTTGCCTCTTAAGTTAAGGGTGACTGCTATGTGCCAAGCTAGCAGAAGGTGAGCCCAGGTTAATTTATGGTGTGTTTTTGACTTTTTAAACACAAAGAAGGGGTGAGGGCTCCTAACTCTACCACCCCAAACCCCCACAGAAATTCAGGTGTACACACAAAAGGGGTAGTAGAGTACACACAAATAATGACCACAACGAAACGTAGACAAGTGGAAATTCAATCATTGGAAAAAGTTGCCCTCACTCACATACCGAAGTATGTGACATTCTACCATCATTGGGCCTGCTTGCAATACGCCCTGGTGTAGCCACACTCAGGGCGGAGCATTGGGGAAGGGGAAAAAATAATAAATTCCACTCAACAAAACAAACCATATATCACTGACGACATGTAACATATAATGAGATGGGATTTGTGCCAATCACCAAGTGTCAGAAATAATAGTGCGACTAAAGTGCAGTTAATGGGACGTGTTAAAACTGATTAAGGGTGCCAACTAAGATAAGTACTTTATTGGACATTACCTGGTACCCCTATCAGGATTAAAAACTCAAATTGGGATGGGAGATGTCTTGTTCGAGACATAAGGATCTCACAAGACCTCCCTCCTGATACTGAATCTCGACATGTTTCAACCGTAATAAACATGCCAATGCTGGTCACCTCGGTCTTCTTCAGGACAGTCGTCTTTTATTTCTCTCTGAGCCCTACCACAATTCGGTATATTGGGCCCCATGGAACTGAGCCGGTCTCTATAGATCCGTGCCCTCTCTTGTTACACGTAGAGGCTTGTCCCAAAATACGGGAAAACACTCACTGCGGGTAAAAGAGAAAATAAAGTAATGTATTACGATCTCTTTTTCCCATCTTCAAGCTTGCCATCTCTATTTTGCAAACCACTCGTGTCTCTCTTATCATGCTGTGTTATGGTTAGGCTGGTCATGTTTTCACATAATTCATTCATGACCTTTCAGCTGAAGTACGATCTCTTTCCCCATCCTTCCCAGCACATGAGCACAGTACTATCCGACCTCGTGCTTCTCGATCGGATGGCTCATAAACTTTCGCTTCCACTCATCACATTCCCCCATGTATGTCCATCACTCACACCAATCGTCTCAGTTTTCAAATAGATCATGCATCGTGTAACACATCCAGCATTGCTGTTTGCTTTACTTACCGAGTTCATTAAATTCATGAACCCGAATTGGTGCCCTGCGGGAGGTTCCCCCTTCGAACACAACCTGTATATACAGGGGAAGATGAGGGGAGGAAAGTACAAAAAACGCACTTAGAGTCGTATTAGCGTTTGACTGACTTCCTAGTTGTGGCTCACGTGTAATCTAATCACACAAACCCCCCTCTCTCTCCCTCTCTCAGTACTCCTTACTGTTCCTTGGGTGGCGTCCTGCTCCCTTGCCCGCTTGCCGTGACACCGCATAGTCAGTGTCTCAGGTAAAGTTGCGGCTTTAAATCTATTACGAGGGCGTGTCCCTGCTTGCTCTCACTCGCGTCCATGTGACTAACGTGGAAATGCGTCCTTCTGTAATCCACGGTATCCAGGATACCACGTATAGAGGGCGTTTCCTGGGTGAGTGTTATCACGCCCCCTATGCTTCTACGTCGGGCGCCTGCTTCCTCTATTGACATGTGTCAAGGACCGCGTTGCCTATTGGAACTCGTGGTTCCTACCTTTACAATCCCACACAATCATTTACAGTTTTACTCCCCGCATGAAATTAGCGTTTTCCCCATTGAGCCAATCTTTGGTTGAGTGCAGCGGTACTGTACTTGATTATCATTTCATAATGTCATGATGTCACCATCTTTACAAATATGATAATCGTATATTACTTAAAATGGGCCAATAATTTGGTTACAACCTTCCAGCTTTTTGGGGGGGGGGGGGAAATATGGTTCAAATTCCATCTACTTCGTATAGTGCCTCGAATCATGGATGTTATTGTCCCACCCCCTAACTCCAGGTACTACCTAGGGTACTCCTTACTGGTAGTGATGGCGTCTGATGGGTTCACCTTTTCTGTTGCACTAATCCGTGCCCACTCTCAACCATCCCATTCTACATCGGTACCTGATATTCTGAACCCTCGTCTGACCAATGACATACCCTGGTTACCTATCTTGCCAGAGTATACCATGGTATATCATCATTTAACCCGGATATATGGCTTTTCAGCCAATACACCCATCTTTGTTCAAACTGCAATAAGGTTCTTTGCTCGTCCATTTGACTCCTAGTAACTGGGACTTTCTCTATGATACTCCATGTTAAATCCTCAACCCTATGGCCTTGCTCCAGGAAATGCACAGTAAGTTTTGTGTTAGACTTTCCGCATCGTATCGTGCTGCAATGTTCTGTTATTCTTATCCTCACTCTTCTACTCGTCATGCCCACATACATCTTTGCACAGGGGCACTTTAACAAATAGATTACCCCCTGCGAGTTGCAGTTTGTATGGGACTTCTGCATCCATGGAGTGCTTAATCCTAGGTCTATCGTGTGAGTATTCTTAGTGAGGTGGCAAACACTACATGAACCACAACGTGTGTGGCCTATGTAGGCGGGTAACCCTGTCCCTGTAGTCGTGGGCCCTTGTGTCCCTGCATTCCTAGGTCTCGTATGTATCAACATGTCCTTAAGGTTGTTACTTCGTCTAAATGAGAACAAGGGTGTCTCAATACTCAACCCCCCTGAATTCAGAATTTTCCAATTCTTCAGCACAAGGCGCTTGACATGTTGTGAGGCTGTGTTGAAAGTAGACACGAAGACTGGTTTATTCGCCTGGGGTCTGATGGTTTTGGATAACAGTAGGTCCTGATTAGCATTGGTAGCTCTCTTTCTTGCTTGCTTCACAATTTTATTTGGGTACCCTCGTTGTTGTAATTTGGCTGTCAGATCATCCGATTCCCTTTCAAAATCTGTTCTGTCCGAACAATTTCGCCGTAGTCGAAAAAACTGGCCCACCGGTAAGTTCTCCCGTAGCGAACGGGGATGAAAGCTTTCAAAAGCCAAAAGAGCGTTCTTATCAGTGGGCTTGTGAAATACTTTTGTCTTTAAAGCCCCACCCCATGGTTCAATGACCAGGTCCAGGAAAGGAAGGCTCTCTTTTGTTATTGTGGCGGTAAAATGGAGGAAATGGTTTTGTATATTTAGCCACTCCAGAAAACTGTCTACTGATGATCTGTTGCCACTCCAGATCACCAGGACGTCGTCTATATAACGTCGCCAGAGCTTCAGGTGGGTTGTCCATGGTCCGTTCGTATCTAGGATAGTTGTTTTCTCAAAAGCTCCCACATACAATCCAGCCAGGCTTGGGGCAAATACACTCCCCATGGAAGTTTCATGGGTCTGGAGGTACAAGCCCCCCTCGAATTCAAAAAAGTTCCTGGTCAAAGCGATCTCCGCTAGATGTAAAATGAATGCTTGTGGGGTTTGGTACAGCCAATCCCTGTCGAAGAGTAAGAATTCCAATACTCTCAGAGTCTCTAATTGCGGAATGTTGGTATATAGGGCTTCGATGTCAAGCCCTATAAGAAATTCCGTGTTGGGATCGAATTGTACATCTCTCAACAGGTTCAGCACGTCCAGAGTATCCCTTAGATAGGTGGGTAGTTGTTGGACCATTGGCTTGAGGAAGAAATCGCAAAATTGCGATAGGGGTTCCAGGAGGTGTTTTTGACTTAACCTGACTGTAGATTGTGGTTCCTGCTTAGACAGGGTACATACCTCTGCCAACCAGAAACCCAATTTCTAACCATTTCAATAAATGGAAACAAGATAATTGAACATTACGTGGACTATACAAGGGTATCATAGCCAACATTTACCTAAACATTTTGCAAGATTCATTAAACCTTAAATTACATATTGTGCTACAACAAGACCTCAGAGAGGAGGTCTTGTCAATGATTTTAGAGATACATGACTCAAGCCTTCATGAGATAAACCTGATATGTAGCTATTTTAAACTTGTCCAGGACTGGGCACTGATAAAACTGAAAAATAGATGTCTACTTTATAATTCCAATTGCTGGAGATCTACCCAACATGACTGTGATGTTCTACCTGTCCAGTGGTCTTGCTCCAATCTAGACTCATATTGGACAATGATAGGGAGTGTTCTAACTGTTAATAGTAATTGTTTCCTTACCCTTGCCCCCTCTACAGGCCAGGAAAACCTTATTCCAAGCACTGACAGTCAGTCGCCTCGACTACAGAAATGCCCCATTGGTTGGAATAAATGAAAATCTTTTTGCTAGGCTTCAGGTGGTCTTATTCTGAATCTCGCTCCCCATCGGAAACCCACTCTGCGCCTTCTTCATTGATTACCAATCAAAAAACGTGCTCTGTTCAAACTTCTTTGCTTCGTTTGCACAACTCTGCACGGAAAGGGACCATGTTACCTTAAAAATAAACTACAGCCATATACTCCTGTTTGCCAGCTTTGATCAAGTGATTCATTCCTCTATGCCCCAAACGTATTCATACGACCAGATTTGGGAGCCGCTCCTTTTAATTTCTGGCCCCACAATACTGGAATCAATTGCCCATGTCCATCTGTGCCTTCCCCGATTTCATTCTTTTTTTAAAACCTCTGAAAACGTGGATGTTTAACTTCTACACTTGCCATTGTATTGCGAACTGCTCACCGCTGCCATGGTGCCTAGATATCACATAGGCGATGATTTGTACACCCAATAAAGAAATAAATGCTAGCTATGCTACATAATGCCACTGATGTCCGAGCCATGGCCACTCATCAAAGGAGAGGGTTCTCTATAGCTCTGGTGGTAGCTTAAGTCTGAGTCCTATGACATTGGCCCTCCCCTGTTTTGCTGACATATAGAGAATGGATTTCTGAAATTTTTAGACTGGAGTTCTACAAACAATTAATTTTATGTCAAGACTGGAGACTCCTAGTACACTATCTTTCTAGGCCAAATAACAACAGACATTTAAGTGTATGTGTACTCTATATGTTCCAAAAATTGAATAGGTGCAATGTTTTCAAAGTTTTCCATCTTGCATCTTAATGTAAGGATGTTTTGAGGGGGCAAAGTGACATTAGGAATCTGTACAAGATAGAACTAGGGCCTGCAATGTGTTGAAACTCCTGGGGCTGTATTACATTAAAGGCACATTTTTATTGTTTGCGCCGGGTGCACCTTTTAAATGGTGCGCCCTGATCAACCAATGAAAATGTGCTGTATTACCATGAATGCACTGCCCCCATGGCTGCACGAGTTTGCGGTGCATTCCTGTGAAAAACAGTGTGGCTGCTTTGAAGATGCTCCATGTTTCCACAGTGCAGGCGGCAACCCACCTGCACTTTGAAGGGGAGACACCTTTTCCCCCTCCAGATGGCTGTTCTTGGGGGTGCACTGACCTGGTGCCACCTTTTAGGTGGCTCATGGTCAGCGTGCCTCCTGAGAGCATCTATGCCTCTGCGCCTGCGTCCATTTTACAGCGCGAGCGCAGAGGGAAAGGATTCCCTCATTTGCATGGGCCAAATCCCCATGCAAATGAGAGAACTCTCCTTGAAGATAGCACTGGCCCTTTATGTGTGCCAGTGCTATTGGTATTACAGAAGTGGACAAACAAGACTCTGTGGCCCCTTCTGTAATGCAAAGTACCCCGGAGGTGTGCAAAGTGGGCACAAATGCCAGTTTGCCCCCAGGGCTGTTTCATAATATGGCCCAAGGTCTGCAATGCACTGTTCAGCTGAGTCTCAGCTGGAGTGAAACTTCCTTAAGGTGAAGATCAATGTGCTGCAGTAGTTTCTGGTATTTGTCCAAGATGAAGCCTGGGTATTAAGTCTGCTTGCTATTCAGTACTGATATTGCTCTAAGCCACTTTTTAGCAGATGTGTGTGCAAGCTGGGTGAGATGAGCTGAAATAGAATCCAGTCTTAGCTTCAGATCGTGGTGTTACATTCAAGGTTATATCTCTATGAAGAGGTGCAAGAGCTATTCTACATCTAGTGGAGAAGGGATATTCATTTTATATGGTATATCCTCATCATCGTAGAAGTGGTAGTTGATGTTTGATTAGTTTCGTATGAATGAATATTTTTTCATATCAGATGTAAATAGTTTAGACATTATGCCCACATTCATCAAGCTTTTTTGCATTCGCAAACTGTGTGAATCGCAAAATTCGGCCGTTTGCGAATGCAAAAACCTTTTTGGGGATGCATAATTTTATTTTATTTTTTCGCATTTTAAGAAATCGCAATTTTTTGTGATTTCTTAAATTGCTATAGCATTTAAGAAATCGCAAATTTTGCGATTTCTTAAATGCTATGCATGATTTTTTTTAAATTGCGAATTTGCAATTAGGAAGGGGAAAATTACCATGAAGTAAACCTTCATGGTAATTTGCGAAAAGTTTTAAAAATGCACAAAAGTGCATTTTTGAAACTTATATTTTACACACACACATGCCCTTGGGACATGTGTGTGAGTAAAATGTACTTACGTGACATTTCAGGGGTGCAGGGTGGGGTCCTTTGGACCCCCCCCCGCACCCTTGAAACTGCATTCTCATTTTGCGATTCCTTAATTGCGAATTCACAAAATGAGAATGCCTTCCCATTGATTCCTATGGGCCTCTAGGCCCATAGGAATCAATGTAAAGCGATTCCTTAATTGCGATTCGCAATTAAGGAATCGCAAATAAAGAAAATTAAGGAATCGCAAAAACTTTTGCGATTTCTTGATGCATAGGATTTTGCGATTCCTAAATTGCGATTCCTTAATTTTCGCAATTTAGGAATCCCAAATTCCTACAATGATGCATGTGGGTGTATGTATTTTTCTTTGGGACCCAGTTTGAGCCATCTGTAGTAGACTGGGAGGTAGTTACGTTTGATGCGCTGCAGACCATAATTTTTCAGGAATTAAGAGAACCAATTCAGTACTGTCGCACTAAGACCCATCTTTTTGCTGAGCATTCTCAGGAGAGAGGCGTGGTTAAACATTGCAGATATGTCTAGGAGGACGAAGAGTTATGGGATATTGTCAACCTTGATATGATGGGCAGTGTATTAGAATTTCTGTTTTCATGCTACCATCTGCTCTAAATTTCAAATGCAGATCATCTAATTTTTTTTCTCTTTTAACAAGCTTTTGAATTGGAGTTCCATGCAACTCTGCAACGCTTTGGCTGGGAAGAGTGGAATTGTGGATGAGTGGAAGGTCCTTTGGGTTATGCACTTGTTGTTTTAGGAATAGTTTGACCAGAACAAAGCAAATAAACACTTGTCTGACCATGTCGAATCCACCGGAAGTCTTGATCCTCCTCAATCTGGATACAGACCGAAGCATAGCACTGAGTCAGCCCTGATTGCTGTCACAAACAACATTAGGCTGTCCCTGGACAGATGACAATCAATATTACTCGTGCTGCTTGACCACTGGGCTGCATTTGACACAATTTCCCATCAGATCTTGCTCAGGAGACTGAATGAAATAGGACTTTGAGGATTGACTCTTCAGTAGATGGCGAGCTTTCTCTCTCTCCGCTCCCAGACCATTAACCTCGGTCCTTTTCGTTCAAAGACCATGGATCTGACTAAGGGAGTGCCTCATGGCTCTTGCCTGAGCCCTACCTTGTTCAACATATATGTTGCTCCCCTGGCATACCTACTTAGGACATTAGGTTTCACCCCCATTTTATATGCTAATAATACTCAGCTTTTATTTTCGGTTAATAAATCCACTCTTAAGGCACAGTCCACCTTCTCAGAAGATATGATAGCCATATCAAACTGGATGAGGAGCAATTTTCTTCAGCTTAACGCAGGTAAGACCGAGATCATGCTCTTTGGAGATGCACCACTGCTGTGGTCACCTGATTGGCAGCCGGTGGATCTAGATGACTCCCCTGTACCTAAGGCTGTTGTCAAGAATCTTGGCATACTCCTAGACCTGGCACTGACCATGAAAGGACATGCGGCCTACATTGCTGGCTCCTGTTTCCATGTGCATGGACTGTTACGGCAAGTATTTCCTTTTCTCTCCATATCTACACGGAAAAATCTCATTCAGGCATTGGTACTAAGCCGCCTAGACTACTGCAACACCCTCCTGGTCTCAGCTAATGAGTATTCGCAGAGCAGATTGCAAGTAGTCCAAAACACTGCGGCGCACCTTGTCTTGAATGCTCCACCCTGAACGGCCTCCCTTCTCCTCCTTCAACAGCTTCACTGGCTCCCGATCTGCAAGCGAATCAAGTTTAAAATCTGTTGCAACGTCTACAAGTCCGTGAATGACAAGGGCCCCATTTATCTTGCAAGGAAATTCAACTACTATATTCCTACAAGGTCTATTTGCTCTGGGACTAAATCTCTTCTCCTTGTTCCTCGGTTTGAAAATTCAAGGATGTGTTGGAAAGCTTTCTCTCAACTTGCCCCCCTCTAATGGAACCAGCTCTCCACCCACCTGCGACAATACCCTGACCACCTTCCATTTAGCAGGCTCCTCAAAACTGTATTATTTTAACTTGTTCCATTCTGCGGCCAACTTTTGCACGTCCACAGCGCAAAGATACGCTTTCGGGGGTGGTTCAGGCACTCTACAAAACAAACAAAGAAATACATTCAAGAAGTGAGGAGGAGGCTCTTATGTGTAGCGGCAGATCGTTCCATGCTTAAGAAGTGATGTAGGAGAAGGGTCGACCACCAGAACTGGTTTTCGGTATGCATGGGATTAGTGAAAGTAGGAGTCTGGGTGAGCAGAGGTGTCTGGAAGATTTGTTAAAGAAGATGCAGTGGTTGAGTTATGCTGAGCTAGTATTATGTAGTCCCTTTAAAGTGTGGGTGAGAAGTTGGAATTCTGCTTTGTTGTGAATGGGGAGCCAGTGGATCTCCTTCAGGTGTGTTGTGATGTTAGTGCAGCATGTGAGGTTTAGAGGGAATCTGGGTGCTGAGTTCTGAATGGTCCGCAGTCTTCTGGTGAGGTTTTCTTCATCCCGGCACAGAGGGTGTTGGCATTGTCTAGCCCACTTGTAACCACAGAGTGGGAGAGGGTTTCAGGGAGCCATTTAAAAATCTTCCTCAGAATCTTCAGGGTATTGAAACATAAGACTATTGGCTTGGGCGGTAATGTCAAGTTTGCTGTCAATAATGATCCTGAGGTTCATGGCATGGGTGGTGGGGGTCTGTCCTAGCTCTGATGTGCTCTTCCCAAATATCATGATTTGTGTCTCAGTATTAAGCTTTAGACATTTGGTCTTCATCCAGTGGACTTTTTCAGTAAAGCAGGCTTTGAACTTGATAAGGGTAGTGGGTGTCTTCTCCATGAGGGAGAGAATGAGTTACGTGTCATCTGCAGTGGAGAGGAAATTGATATATTGAGAGGGGATGATGACAGCTAGAGGAATTGTGTATGCGTTTCAGAGGGCCAAGCTCAGGGAGAATCCTTGCAGCAGATATGTTTGCAGGCATCTAAGGTGTATTGTGCCAGGAGCAGAGCCGTCAAAGTGTTTGTCCTATGAGTCCAATGTTGTGTAGGCGTTGGATGAAAATGGGGTGGGAGACTGTGTCAAATGCTGCGACGAGGTCCAAGATGTTGAGGGTCACTGTGTCTCTTCTGTCCAGAGTCATTCAGATGTTATCCATGGCACTGATTAGTACAGTTTCCATGCCGTGATTGGTGTGAGTAGTTGGTGGGTGTTGTATTCCATGAGGTGTCTTTTGATAATTTTCTCTAATGCCTTCACCAGGAATGGTAGTAGGGAGCTTGATCTGTAGTTGGTGAGCGTTGAAGGGTCCGCAGAAGATTTCTTCAGCAATGGGAGGAGAATTGTATGTTTCCACACATCTGGGAAGGTCATGGATGTGGTGAAAGCCGTCAGAATGGGTGTGAGAATGGCGCTGATTGGTTGCAGTCCTCTGAAAGAGGTGTGATGGGAGCAGGGGTCAGATACATGTAATCAGAATCTTTTATGAGTGATTATGACCTTCAGTCAGTCCGGTATAACCATTCCACCAATCTGTTTGAAGTGAGAGAGTGAGATGTGCTTGGAGTGAAGAGAAGAGGGTCTTTGCAATGGTTGGCATTAGTGCATTTTTTAATTTATTCGAATGAAGGCAAAGAAGTCCTCAAATTTTGGTTTAAGCTTCAGTATTTTTTGTACGTACAAGTTACCATAACAGTGTATTTAACCCATTGCGTGCTGCCGTCGGCCGTTGGACGTCGCGAGCGCTACCTCCCTGGTGCTGCGCACGTCCAATGGCCGACGCAGCCCCGCCCACCCTTTAGAACGCCCACACTACGGCGGAAAAACCGCCGCAGTTAAGGCGTTAATATTCTATAATGTGTTCATAATTGTCGTATGGATAAGCATCATAGATAGTTTAATGATTTCAAACTCTTTTTGTGGTGACTCCTTGCTAAGTCTGATTCTTTTTTTAATAAAGGTGACATTAGCCTCACATATTTGTTTCTGGCAAGTACTTCTCTCTCAGCCTAGTGAGGTGAGGGATCTGTGTTGATGTTTTTTGTTTTCATTCAGATCAGATCTGTACCTCTAGAAGAGTTTTCTCTTAATTGACGCCCTTCAACTATTAATCTGCAGATTTATCGGTTTTCTGCCTTTTGATCAGTAGTGCTGGAACAAGAGTGCATGATGTCCTGCAACGCCCCCTCATAAAACGAAAGATCAGTAGGAAAATTAATGCCGCATTTTACAGCATTTCTTTTCAGATACATTAACTTGGGAAATCAATTATTATGCATAATTGAACCATAAAAACAGAAAAATCTGCTTGAATAAACTACTGCCATAACTTTATAATGAAAATCTGTGTGTCGGTCTGTCTGACAACATTTTGTAATTTGAAATTAACAATACCCTGGCAAGAGCACATGAGAAGGTGAACGGAGAAAGTAATTTCAAACATTTCTCTAAACACCTGCTTCTTATAAAGTTTGGAAATATTTTAAAGAGTATTACTCTCATGGGAAGTTGAAATGAGACATGTTACGTCTTAATAAAGGAGTGAGACTTTTTCAGAGATGTCTAAATCTACATATGAACACCAAGGAAAAATTACCTATATTGCTAAGCATTGTCTTTTTTAAGTGGAAACTAACAGCATCATATCTTTGACATCACAGCGCGTTTAAATGCTTTGGTCTCACATTATGAGGATAGACGAATTTCAATGATAAAATTCCAGGTGGCCCAAATCATTGTTACTACTGGGTCGCTTCACATCATGGAATTCCTGCTATTATGTGTTCATCCCCACGGAAATACGAGCTACTGTGCAGATCGACTTTTCCTGAGTGAAATTCACATTTACCACCTGGTTCAAGAAAATGGTGATCGAAATCTTTGGTCAGCAAAATTTGATGTTATCATTAATGGCAAGCTTGGGGTATTATCAGGAAATACGTTTGAGTGAGTGTATCGCTTATCGAGATCATAAGCTTGAAGGGTTTGGTATTATCAGAAAGAGTGGTTAGCTAAGAGAAGTATTGTTCAGGTAGCACAGTACAGAGTGGAGCACATATAAAACCTGGGTATGAAGACAGCAGTTCAGAGTGAATCCCTTTTGTACATCCTGGATTATATGTCACACACAAATTTCTGGTGATTCATTTTCCGACCGACTAGTAATTGCAGCAGGTAATTACGGTCTAGTTCTTAGCTCAGTAAGACTTCGAGCTGGCCATCCACAGAGTGTGTACATTGATTTCGCATCTTTGAGAGGATGTCTGTATTGAGAATATGCACTGCTTTCAAGTGTATTAATATAATGTGAATTTCATGTTTGGGAATAATTTGAGATTAGGGGATGACTTGAACCCATATTTTGTTTTATAGTTTCACTACTCTAGCATGGAAAGGGCTTGGCAGTTTCCATACTTGCTTGCTCACTAATGTTCTGTAATGTGTAAATTATTTCATAAGTTAAAATACCTCTGTCTAGGCTATGTAGGATTTGTAACAGCCATTGTTTGGATTTTTTGGTTTTTCAGATATTGCTACTTTAGTCCAGTTCAGTGCGAGCAGGATGAGTGAGTGCTCTAACCTGTTTACTAATCTTAGGGTGTCAATCATATAATTGCCTCTTTTGCATTTAGTAGATCCAGTGAGAAGCCTTTCGTGTATATGGGGAACTTCCATTTGCACTAAGATTATTGCTGTCCTGGTAGGACCACAACAGAGATAGATTGGATCTTTTTGGTTGCCCCATTGTAAGTTGAAGTTCGCTAGGAATGTTTTGTTGTCTCTGAAGTTGTCCTGAAAAAGAGTTCTCTGGAATTGTGATAGGATTTGTGTCTAAAGTGCATGTGATCTGTACAATAACCATGGTAATATTGGCTTATACACAACTGGCATATTTTATTTACCCGTAAGGCCCTAGTAAAGTGCACTCCTTGTGCCCAGGGCTTGTAAATTAAATGCTACTAATGAGCCTCCAGCACTGATTCTGCCAGCCATTTAAGGAGCACTTAAACATTGTTCAGGCCAGCCACTGCAGAGCCTATGTCTACAGTTTAAAATGTCATTTCGACCTTGAAAGTTAAGCTACTTGCCAGATCCAAACCTTCCTTTTTATTACATGTAAGGCACCCTATGGTAGGACCTAGGTACCCCTAAGGGCAGGGTGCGGTGTATTGTATTTGAGAAGTAGGACATGTACTTTTAAGTTTTACATGTCCTGGTAGTGAAATACTTTAACGTTCATTTTCCACTATGCAAGGCCTATCTCTCCTATAGGTTAACATGGAGACTGCCATATAACATTTTATAAGTGTAGTTTACCATTGGAACAAGATAGGGAGAAGCAAGATGGCATCTGGCTAGTTGCAGCAGGAGTACGCTCCCGATGTCACGGTGTTGAAAAAGGCATTAGTGGTGCAATAAGCAACGTACCTTAGTGAAACCCATGGAAGTAGCTCGCGACGGAGGCGAATGTTTATGGACGCTTGAGAGGCTGATTTTGGAGCTTCTACCGGCAGCAGCAGCTGCGGTAACCGAATTGCAGGGGCGGCGTCCGGAGTCCGCATTAGGTGAAGGCATCGAGGGAAATGGTTTCAAGGACCCCTGCGGACCAACTACAGGAGTGTGCCGATGCAGCTGCAGAGGCTGCCGGGCCGATGGAGTGCTGAGTGAAGCTCTGAGCGGTGCAGTGGGCTGGGTGGAGCAGAGCACTGTCGAGAGCAGCACAGTCTCGGCTCTCCCTCCAGGCAGAAGCGGAGCAGCGAGTAGCGCGGAGCAGAGGAGAGAGTGGAACGCCTGGCTGTTTGGTGCATTGTCGAAGCTGCTCCTTGGTAAAATGGCACCAAAGATCCTGCGGGGAGGAAAAGGAAAGACTCCCGAGGAGCAACAGGGAGCAACTGCTCCCCCAAAAACCCCTGCACAATTGAAGGACTCGGGCAGAGACGGTGGGAAAGACGGTGGGAAAGACAATAGAAGACAACAAGATAAAAATCAAGGTGAGAACAGTTGTACATTAAAAAAGAGCAAGATTATCGGGACTTGGAATAACACTAGGGGCAGAAAAACTGTGGCAGCAAGCGCCGGGGTGCAGAATAATAGCATAACCGGCTTTTTTTCTCCAGTCGGCCAGAGTGATGCGACTAAGAAGAGTACATTAACGGGGGAATCCAGTATAAATATCGATATAACTCTTGGAGAGGAGTGCTCAGTGCATAACACAGCCAGGGGGAACTTTATCTCTGGTATCTCAGACAGCCCAGTCAGCCCAGTCAGCCACACCAGTAGTCACAGCACAATGGAGCGAGATGGTAGAAGCCGAGGTTTCTAGCAATCAACTAGCTCCAGACAGTCAAATTTCTCAGGACATATCTGCTCTTTCTACTATTTCTACATCCGCAGAAAGCCCAAAAAGCCCAAAAAAGCAGATAGAGTTGTCAGAGTATACGCAACTTGATAATGGAGTAAGGGCTACTAGAAATGTAATAAGAATTGACCAGATGACAACTGATATCCTAGTTCAAGAAGCTACAGCGAGTAGCGGTCCTAGTGGTCCCGGAGAAACTCAAGATGCTATTGACAAATTTTTCTCTGTCACAGATGGATCGGATGGGTCAGAAAGTACTCCCTCGGAGCTAGAGGAGAGCGAAAGGGAAAATACATCAGGCTTAAGCTTAATCGCTAGCTCAGAGGAGGGTAAGAGGGTGTGTTCCCGGGAAAGAGAAACAGCCACAAGAAGGAAAAGGCTATCACGTAGACAAAGATATACGCACTCCCAGGAAAAGGCAGGCAAGTGGCTTGAACCCTGAAACTGCTTTGAGATGGGATTACTCAGCTACACGAAATACCTATCCTGAGAAGATGTCACTGGGGGGGACCACAGTGGAAACCTCCTCGCTACAGCTTATCTTGGGATCAATCAAGCAGGTCCAAGATGAGATCAAGTCGGAGGGCAAGAAAAATAGGCTAGCAAATAAGAACCTGCAGGGTGCAATCAGGAAAGTGGCTAAAATATGTACTGACACAAATGCAAGAGTGGCTCAGTTAGAGGAACGTGTAAGCACTATAGAAGATCACCGCGATAAAGATACAACAACTATGAGTGGTCATGAAAAACAACTGACAGATGTCCAGTGGAAGCTGGAAGATTTAGAAAACCGGCAACGTCGCAACAATCTGAGGGTCTTGGGTGTTGAAGAAGGGGTCAAAGGGGACGATATCAAGGCCTATGTATTAAAATTGATGAATGGGGCATTTCCAGTGCTAAACCACTGGGAGTGGGAAAAGGAAATTCAGAGGGTACATCGATTTCCCATGATGTTGAAGAAGAATCTACCCAAAGCACAAGGTGGAACCCCAAGGCCGAGAGCAATTTTAATATACTTTGGTAATTTCTTATTAAGGGAGGATGTATATTCCAGAGCACTGCCTAATTCTAAACGTTCATTTGATACTCAGTCCTTTTTCACAACTCCAGACTATTGTCATTTGGCGGTAGAAAGGCGCTGGCGATTACGAGAGCTGCTGGATCCATGCCATCAGATGGGATTGCAGGCATATTTAATGAATCCAGCAAGGCTCAAAATTGTCTATAAGAATACTACCAGAGTTTTCACCTCGGAAATACAAGCTAAGGCCTACATGGATTCATTAAAGTCAGAAACCTCGGTCGCAGGGACTCGATGAATCTGTGAATTCAAGAATTCGGAATCTTTTCTTTTTCTTTCTTTTTTTTTTTTCTCTTGACCTTGGTTTTGTCTCTCTCTCTCATGATGTGAATCTTGGGGCAAGAGGAAGATAGAGGTATAGATGTTGATATTGATTGTTAATCAACTTTTTTAGTAATATAACCGTTGTGAATATTACTGTGTAGGGTGATAAAAGTTGGGAATATCACTACGTTTGGTGGTAAAAATGTACTAAAATGCACTAGTTAGCTACAAGGTGACAGAGGGAGGTCGAATGCCAGACCCTATTATAGAGGCCTTAAGCCTGCTTGCTTTATTGGGAGGAGAGGGGGTTGGGGGGATGGTCGAGGGGTGGGGGGCGGGGTTGGGTGGGCCAACTTGGGGAAAAAATGGGCGAAACAATTCATCATCAGGGAGGAAAAGAAACCAGAGTTGGATATACAGGATATGGAATGCAGATACTAAAGAAAATGTTTGCGGATAGTCACAATTAATGTGTGTGGTTTAAATGATGCAAGGAAAAGAAGGGACTTGAAAGAATATTTTAAGGCATTACAAGCTGATCTGATCTGTGTTCAGGAAACACATGTAGAGATATCCCAGAAGTTTCTATTAGAGCAACTGGGATATAAACTATTGACCTGCACGACTCAGGGGACCAAAACTCGTGGGATGGCGATATTGGCTAGAGCAAACATCGTCATATTGAAAAAAATAGCAGTGAGATAATTACGGCCGTTGGGCCTTAGCTGAGTGCCAAATACAAGGCTTTAACTTTACCTTATGCTCTATCTATGCACCCACAGTGGACGACCAGGAGACCCTTACTCATATTAACTCACGACTGCCTAGTTGGCCTCTCCCTATTATACTGTGTGGAGATCTGAACATAAATGGCCTGAATGGACTTTGGAAAAATTATCCTATCAGGTTTATTGGCAAGAAGAAAAAAAGTCACAGAGCTCTGATACAGCTTATGCAGGATAATGGTCTGATAGATCTTTGGGAGCAGATAATGGGGGGGGTAGCACATACTATTCGGCCCCCCACAAAATTCTAGCGCGCCTGGACTATTTTTTGATCTCACCCTCGTTGATACCGAGGGTAAAGATCAAAAAGCTGCCGAGAGTGATGTCAGACCATAACCCTCTTTCTTTGGAAATCTCTACATCAAACCAGCAGAAAGGTATAACTAGCTGGTCATTTGAGAGAGCCTTATTGCAGATTGTAAACTATGTCGCCCATATGGAAGGCTGGCTCAAGGAATTTTTGGAGATCAACAGGGGGACGGCTTCACCAGCAATAGTGTGGGACGCCCTGAAGGTGGGCATCAGGGGTGAAACCACTAGTTTTTCTCTTAGGCAAAACAAGCAGGAAAAGGCAGCTATAGAGGAGAAGATAAAGCTAGTAGTGGTGTTAGAAGAAGAGCTGGTCAGAATTATAAGAGCTAAAGGGGATGTGACAAGAACTACACAAAATCTGGCACTGGCTAAGGCGGTAGTAGGGGAAGTTTATGCTTCAAAAGCAGCTGGAAAATATTTCGCTTGGAGACAAGAGCAATATGTATACAGCGAGCAAGTTGGTCGCACTTTAGCCATTAGAACACGGCAGTCAGCTACCAGGGGTCAGATTACAGAGCTGATTACGGAGGCAGGAATAATAGTAAAAACACCAAAGGAGATCTTCTCAGTTTTCCAGGATTTTTATCAGAAATTGTATAGTCAGGACAGGGGGTATGTCCAAATCAAGAGGAAATTGAGCAGTATTTAGAAGCTGCCTCATTAGATAGGCTTACTGCGGACGATAAAAATGCTTTGGAAGTAATCTTTACCCGAGAAGTAATACAAAGGGCTTTTAAAGATCTCCCTTCGGGGAAAGCAGTGGGACCTGAATTAATACCGCTAGAATTCTATAAGAAGTTTTTTCAAATTTTAGAAGCAGACATTAATAAGCTTATGGTCTCTATACAAAATGGGGCCATACCGCCGGGGTCCTGGGGCGAAGCATCAATGGTGGTCTTTCTTAAAAAAAAACTAAATCTATACCGACCCAGGCTCATACAGACTAATTAGCCTAATGAATAGCGATACTAAGGCATATTCTAAAGTCTTGGCTAATCGTTTGAGTCTGATAATAGGCAAGGTCATCTCTCCCTGGCAGCATGGGTTTATCCCTGGGAGGGGCACTGGTGATCATATCAGGAGGGTCTGCACTCTGTTTGTGGGTACAGCAGCCTCACGAGACCCTATGTCCTTAATATTGTTGGACGCTGAAAAAGCGTTTGATAGGGTCTTGTGGGGCTTCTTATGGGCAGTAATGAGCAAAATCAACCTTGGGAAAGTATGTATTGGGGCGTTAAAGGCCCTATATAGGAGTCCGGGTATTAGGCTCAGAGTAATGGGGGAACAGAGCGAAGCAATAAAAAACGAACGTGGAACCAGGCAAGGGTGCCCCTGCTCCCGCTACTCTTTGCCTTTTATATAGATTCATTTATCAGACGTATTGAATCAAATAAGAACATTTTGCCAATTATTTTAAATGGACATGAGACCAAGATTTTAGGATGCGCAGATGATTTAGCAATCACATCATCTGCTCCTGTTACCGCGTTAGTGGAACTAGAGAACTAGAGAATGAAGCAAAAGCTTATGGGCTCCTATCACGGTATAAACTGAATCAAGGGAAAACACAAATAGTTGAAAATCAACTAGTTGTAATAGATGATCAGAGAGTCACAGAGTCGGCGGTGTACTTGGGCATTACTATAATGTCTGATTTATCGAAAGTTGTTGAGAAAAATTTTATCCCCGTGATTAAAAAGGCTAGATCTAGATAGGATGGACAACTTGCACTTAACAACTATTGAACGCTGTAATGTAATAAAGATGTTGTTTTTACCTAAGAGTTTATACCTTTTTCACACAATTCCATTAAAATTCAGTAATAGCTGGTTTAAGGAAAATGAGGGGCTCTGTAATCGATTTATATGGGCAAAAGGTAAAACGCGAAGGGCTATAAAATTGCTGGCACTTTCTAGAGATTGGGGGGGCCTTGCAGTACCCGATTTCAAGGCTTACTACCTCGCCGCAGCCATGCAATATATCAGAGGATTATTAGGTGGGAACACGAACGATAGCTGGAGGGGTAGTGAGGGTATTCCGGATATATATGAATTGTTGGTCCTGGATTCCAATAAGGGACTTCTTACATTTAACAAATTAAATTATTATAAAAGAACGAAGTTCAAGATTTTAGGTGCTGCCATCTCAGTTTGGTCTATGATTCGGAAAAAAATCAAACTCGGGAGAATGAACTATTACACCCCTCTGTATATGAATGAGTCACTCCCAGAGGTGTTTCACGATCAGGTGATGAAACGGTGGGACAGCCTCGGGGTTGGAACAATAGGAAACCTCATGGACGAATCAGGTTTAATTACATTTGACAGAGCGCAGCAGTATATGGCCTGGAGCGTAGAGATTTATTTAAATATTTACAGATAAGATCAGTGTTACTAAGAAAACAAGCGGGTAATTGTAAATTTAAAAGGGAGGATTTGATGGAGTATGTCCGTGATGAGGAGGGCTGTTCAATCTCACAACTTTATAGCGAAATATGTCAATATAATGATGATGACCGGGTAAAGGTATTTGATAAATGGAGAACCAAGGTAAACCTAGTCGGGAATGAGGGTGAAAAATCGCTTATGTTAGCAAATACAATCTTAAAGGTGGCGAATCTGCAAGCACAGCACTATAAGACCATGTACGAACTCTATTATACACCGCATAGAATAGCCCGCTGGGGGGGAACTAATGGGATATCTTGCCCAAGATCTCAAAGTCTGCAGGCAGATACGATACATATGTTTGCATCTTGTCCCAACTTAGATCCTTTTAAGCAAGCATTAGAAAAATTCCTCGAGGAGGAATTGGGGATCTCTATTAGGTTAACTAATGAGGGTATGGTCCTTGGGGTAGCAAGAGAGGGATATGAGACACCTCATCAAGGATTTATATTTTTGGCAATGGCCTTGAGCCGATTGTGCATTGCAACTTTATGGAAAGATCCTAACCCTCCATCAGTTCAACAATGGCTCTCAAAACTGCTCGCCATATATACCTTGGAGAAAGCTTTGTATGAGAAAAAAGGTTGGACGGCGCGGCAGTTAGGTAAACAGGTTTGGGCACCGGTCGAAGAATGGAAACTAAGGTTAGATGAATAATTATAAAAACAAAATGGAAGGTTGTCTTTATATAGACTGGATAATATGGTGCCTCCTCAACATTTTTGGATTTTTTTCTCTGGTCATTTTTCAGTTCTTTCAAAAAAAAAATTTCTCCTGTATATATCTTCATGGATGAATGTCTTAGTATCTTAAATTCTAAATGGAGAATACAGGTTGTATTATATATTTTCATTGAATTGTTTAAATTGTTGAAAGTCCAATATCTGATGATGAATAATAAAAAAAAGAAATTTTTAAAAAGGAACAAGATAGGAAAATAATATTTGGTGTCTGTGGACTCACAATTTAAAAACACAAATTATGGTGAAATAGGTTTTCAATTTGCAGTTTTGAAAATTGCACTTTTAGAAATTTGGCTTTTTTTAAACGTAAATAAACCATTTAGTGCCTTCTGCATGTCCCTGGAATACTACCTCTCTCTCTGTCTTTCCCCTGAGGCTCCTCATTCTTCTCTCTTTACCATATACACCTCCTTATGCATCATGTCTTACTACCTCCAGCTTCTCTCTTTTCTACTCTTTCATGATGCTATTCTCATTACCTCTCATTTCTTCCCAGTGCTATTCATTTTCTCTTAATCAACAGAGTCAGAAGTCAATGTTTCACCAGAAAATATACACTTAGAGGAGGAGAGGATGAGCAAGAGGAGGAAGCAAAAAAAAGTGATCAGATTTCATTGAATGGATGGTGAGAAATCTGAGAATAATACTTTGACTTACAGTGTAAAAATGAAAATGCGAGTTGTGAAGGAGGATTTATTTGTGATTGTAATTATAGGGCAATTAAGGCTACAATTTGAAGTGCTCTGTACATATGTCTTATTTGCATTTGATGCACTAGTCTGACAAACATCTGCCAGTTCACCCTTGCCATGTCTATTCTACAAAGAGAGGGGCAGGTTGGTTAGACATTAAATACCATGAAAATCATTGTAGCTAGTCAAAATCCTAGATTCAAGCAAGAAAGAAAATGGCTTTATCAATGCCTGTTTAAGCGTTTGCTACTATTTGGCCAGCAGATGCCAGGCAGGTTCTCTTTTATGATTCAGTAGTACATGGCATCATGCAAGCTTTCTCTGACTAAGGGGGCTGAAAATATATTTTGGTAGTCCCCACATATCCTTAAGATGTCACTGGATTACTCTTTGGAATATGGACAGGTTGAGCATTGCCTTTGCTATGCGAATGAGCTGGTTTTGCAAGTAGCAAGGAAGTACTGTGAGCCAAAGAGTAGGTGTAGGTAGTAATAAAACCAAGGTGCAAGCTTGCATATCTTATGCTGATTGAGTAACAGGGCCATAAGGCTAAAATGCTTGGAATTTGTTGTCCTTTACTCTTTTTTAATGGCTTAGCAAATGCTTCCAGAGACATCCACTATGTCTGGTAGGGTCAAGCTAGGAGAACATGTTGATATTCACCACATTGGATTGGGCAAATATCACTTATACAATTAGCATATGGGCAAATAACTCCTGGTTTACCTGATTTATGAGGTTGCATCAGAAACCGAATATAGCCTTAGAGCCCACCATAGTGGGCTCTAACGGCCATTAACAGCCCGCTCCAGCGTTAAAGGCCTGTTTGGCTCGGGCCTTTAACATGTGAGCGGGCCTTTAATGGCTGGCAGAGCCCACCACAGAGGGCTCTAAGGCTATTCGAACATTTCACCCCTGGGGGACAGAATATTCTAATTTGTAAAACAAAGGCCTTAAGGAGCCCGCGGGGGTTGAAATCCCCTCGGGCTACGTGAGGCCTTTGTTCACAGCAACAGCTGTGAACAAACATTGGAATGTTGAAGCTCCACGCTTCTACAGGCCATTAGAAGCCCAGAGCACGCCATTGTCTTCAATGGAGCTCCCACCATTCCACTGTTCTAATTAGGATTATGATTGTAATCATGGCCTAAGAAGAGCATGAAGTCTGGTCAGGTTCAGTGTTCATTATACAACTCGCTTCTTTGCTGTATTTGTCAACTAGTGATAATTACAAAGCGGGATTTCTAAATTGGTACCTGTCCATCAGAAACTGGACTGAGGTCAACAACATATTAAACCTAGGTCACTGAACAATCCGTCAATGCCTAATTTATCTTACATCACTTCCTTAACATTGGTCATACATGGACCCATTATCTGAAAATTATCATCTATATAGACTTTTTGACTGTGTTATCTGATTACACACTTAAGTGAATGTGTGTGTTGAGGACATGTGATTGGTGTAACAAATGTGTGAAACATTCTATGTCCCTAAGGACGCCATTTTCATTTTCACTTCTGAATCACTCAGCATTCTTCAATCCTCTGACATTTCCCTAAATATTTGTACAACAGTTTTGACTTTACTTCAAGTGATGTATACAGCATGTGCTTTAAACTCTTCATTAGGACTCAAACCAAAGGTTATTTTATATGGCACATTGTACACTATTTTCATGGACTCTTGACACTCGCCTTTGTCCCAGGGATCTTGGTGATAGGTTGTCACACTAGAAGCTGTGGATATGGGTGGCACACACAGGCTTCCCCCACAACCTATACTTGACAAATGATGGCAAAAATCTGGGCATTAAACACTAAATTCTCTACTAACACCATTCAGAACATCCCCTTTCTTGTGTAGTACCTATGTCTTTAACTCCCTTGTCCTAGCTATTAGTAACCTTTCACTGTTTTTCAGGTCAGGTCCCATTGAGAACTGAGCTACCTCAGAAGCTTGCTTAACAGTCCCAGGGATGTAAATACCCTTGCTTTTAGGGTTGGCTTGACTCAGCATTTGCCTGCAATCTGTTGTTAACAATGATTTAAATATACATAGAAAAGGATTTGGATTCACCCAGAGAACAATTTTTCTTATTTCATTCTATTGGCTGTGTGATGTATCCTCCCAACTTAGATTTTCACTCAGTAAGTTGGCCTAATCATGAATTCTGTTCCTTATTTACCAGTTAATTCTTCCACTCAGTGTAGCTAGTGCCTGGGCAGTAGTGCGCGTTTTATAAATATAAAATCAAATCAAACCTTTCAGGGTGTGTTTCTATTGGAATACATGAGTGACTCTTTTACCTCTGAAAAGTACACTCAATCATCAAACTGTTTGCCATATTCATTCATCTATCTCCTATGTCCTTTTTATACAGAAAGCAATTATTTCTGCTACTTCAGCCCTGAGTCGGACAAGCAAGTGGTGCTGGCTTTATTCTATTAAATATCATGTATGTATGCAGCACATACAAACAGCATTGTGAATGCTTGTGTTGACATGTGTACAAACAGTACAGCCAGACCTGTTGGATTTGCCAATGCTTGTTTGCCACATGCCTTTATGGGACTTAGTTCCGGTTTCACTCATTTACACACTTAGGGGCATATTATCAAGAAACGGCGTTAAGACTATCGCCTTTTTAGCGGCAGAAAACTGCTGCTAAAGCGGCGATAATGGGCTTGATAATATGCCCATGAGAATTCCAATAGAAGCCCATGTTCTGGTGTGAACATGGGCTTCTATTGGAATTCTCTACGGCATATTATCAAGCCCAATATCGCCACTTTAGCAGCAGTTTTCTGCACTAAAACGGCGATAATTTTAACGCCGTGATAATATGCCCCTTTGTTACTTTGAGATTCAGAGCACCTCAGTGCACTGGAAGCCAACGATTGTTCATGATCCATCGCCCCTCATCTCAGCAGTCACTCATTTTATTGAATTGCTGATTCCTCCAGAGAACTCCCTGCCCCCCCGGAAAAAAATCTATGTAATCTATCGATCCCTGACTCCATGTCCTTGTAAACTGGCAACTCTTCCTGGCATTGTCGTGCGCACAACATCATAAACAGTGTCACTTTACCAGCACATCTGTGCAATCTGCACTCATCTGTTATTGTCTGCATTTTAAACCGGATACCAGGGAGCACAGGGAGCGATTGTATCCTGGGGCACAATTTAAGACAGAAAAGAAGACTATTTCCTCCCTCATCCAGCAGTTGTTCCAATCAAAGGCGTGAGGCTTGTTTCTGATAATGTTACCGTTTCCTGCAGTTTTATTGCAGCATGTGATATTGTGTCACCACTGAAAGCTGTTATTTGTTGTCTGGTCAAGAAATCCTTCTGCTATTTCGGCGCCAAATTATCACTGCTTGGAGTGCGAAATTTTTAAGGTCAAGTGATTATTGTATTTTATTCTATAGTGCTATTATAACTTAGTTGGCCTCTGGCCTTTACACCACTTGCAGAGAAAAATATCAGGGAAAGGTCGGACTTGTACATCTGTGATCGCAAGATGTAGCACAATTTGGAACAACAGACGGTGTGTTCCAGGAATATGAAGCTAGGGCAATGTGGAGAAAACAAAAGTTTTAAGATTACGAATATGGGGATTTTTATATCAGTGTTGCATGCGGCTTTCGTTTGTGACGACAGGAGTACAGAGGGGATCCTCTGATTGGCTGGAATGACAGAACTTTGATTTTTCTGTAAGATTTTTATCGCATCCAAAGGAGCAATGCAGACAGGAGGCCGGATATATATAGGTCTCCTATAGGACCAATGGCAAAGAGTCACAGGACAGGATAGAATTCGGAGCCTCAGAATAAGGAATAAATGTGAACAATGGCCAGCAGGAGTAGGTCACTGGGTGGGACAGGGAAAAGACATATAGGACCTCCAGTGAGAGAGAATCCTTCAGGATTACTACTTACAATACAGAGATAAGCATAAACGTTCAGAGAGAGGAGAGGATGTGGCATTGCAGCCAGAGCTGCCGCATCCTGAACGGGAAACAGCCACTACAACGCAGCCGTTTCCACGCTGTACTTAACCACGCATGCTTTACAACGCATGCGTGGTTAAAGCCTTTACCACACATTTGTTTACTACGATATACGTAGTAAAGGAATGTGTGATAAAAGTAGAATTAAACAAGCATTGGAAATGCAATAGGTCTCGCAATAGAATAGTTAGACATTTTTCTTTTTGCAAATGGAAGAGTGGCATTGCGTGGATGAGTGGCGTTGCGTGGATGAGTGGCGTGTGTGAGTGGCGTTGCGTGTGTGAGTGGCGTTGCGTGTGTGAGTGGCGTTGCGTATGTGAGTGGCGTAGCGTGTGTGAGTGGCGTTGCGTGTGTGAGTGGCGTTGCGTGTGTGAAGGATTGGTAGTGCGGGCACTGCTGCTTGGGGTATCTGCGAGATTTGTGTAAGTAAATGGAGAGGGGGGAGAGAGTTGTAAGAGAGAGTGAAAGAGGCAGAATCGTTGAGAGGAAAAGAAAGTGCGAATCTGTAAGCTGAGAGATGTGGCATAACAGAAGGATTGGTAGTGCGGGCACTGCTGCTTGGGGTATCTGCGAGATTTGTGTAAGTAAATGGAGAGGGGGGAGAGAGTTGGAAGAGAGAGTGAAAGAGGCAGAAACGTGGAGAGTAAAAGAAAGAGCGAAGGAATATGTAAGCTGAGAGATGTGGCATAACAGAAGGATTGGTAGTGCGAGCACTGCTGCTTGGGGTATCTGCAAGATTTGTGTAAGTAAATGGAGAGGGGGGAGAGAGTTGGAAGAGAGTGAAAGAGGCAGAAACGTGGAGAGTAAAAGAAAGAGCGAAGGAATCTGTAAGCTGAGAGATGTGGCATAACAGAAGGATTGGTAGTGCGGGCACTGCTGCTTGGGGTATCTGCGAGATTTGTGTAAGTAAATGGAGAGGGGGGAGAGAGTTGGAAGAGAGAGTGAAAGAGGCAGAAACGTGGAGAGTAAAAGAAAGAGCGAAGGAATATGTAAGCTGAGAGATGTGGCATAACAGAAGGATTGGTAGTGCGGGCACTGCTGCTTAGGGTTTCTGCGAGATTTGTGTAAGTAAATGGAGAGGGGGGAGAGAGTTGGAAGAGAGAGTGAAAGAGGCAGAAACGTGGAGAGTAAAAGAAAGAGCGAAGGAATATGTAAGCTGAGAGATGTGGCATAACAGAAGGATTGGTAGTGCGGGCACTGCTGCTTGGGGTATCTGCGAGATTTGTCTAAGTAAATGGAGAGGGGGGAGAGAGTTGGAAGAGAGAGTGAAAGAGGCAGAAACGTGGAGAGTAAAAGAAAGAGCGAAGGAATATGTAAGCTGAGAGATGTGGCATAACAGAAGGATTGGTAGTGCGGGCACTGCTGCTTGGGGTATCTGCGAGATTTATGTAAGTAAATGGAGAGGGGGGAGAGAGTTGGAAGAGAGAGTGAAAGAGGCAGAAACGTGGAGAGTAAAAGAAAGAGCGAAGGAATATGTAAGCTGAGAGATGTGGCATAACAGAAGGATTGGTAGTGCGGGCACTGCTGCTTAGGGTTTCTGCGAGATTTGTGTAAGTAAATGGAGAGGGGGGAGAGAGTTGGAAGAGAGAGTGAAAGAGGCAGAAACGTGGAGAGTAAAAGAAAGAGCGAAGGAATATGTAAGCTGAGAGATGTGGCATAACAGAAGGATTGGTAGTGAGGCAGCTTGGGGTATCTGCGAGATTTGTGTAAGTAAATGGAGAGGGGGGAGAGAGTTGGAAGAGAGAGTGAAAGAGGCAGAAACGTGGAGAGTAAAAGAAAGAGCGAAGGAATATGTAAGCTGAGAGATGTGGCATAACAGAAGGATTGGTAGTGCGGGCACTGCTGCTTGGGGTATCTGCGAGATTTGTGTAAGTAAATGGAGAGGGGGGAGAGAGTTGGAAGAGAGAGTGAAAGAGGCAGAAACGTGGAGAGTAAAAGAAAGAGCGAAGGAATATGTAAGCTGAGAGATGTGGCATAACAGAAGGATTGGTAGTGCGGGCACTGCTGCTTGGGGTATCTGCGAGATTTGTGTAAGTAAATGGAGAGGGGGGAGAGAGTTGGAAGAGAGTGAAAGAGGCAGAAACGTGGAGAGTAAAAGAAAGAGCGAAGGACTATGTAAGCTGAGAGATGTGGCATAACAGAAGGCTTGGTAGTGCGGGCACTGCTGCTTGTGGTATCTGCGAGATTTGTGTAAGTAAATGGAGAGGGGGGAGAGAGTTGTAAGAGAGAGTGAAAGAGGCAGAAACGTTGATAGGAAAAGAAAGTGCGAATCTGTAAGCTGGGAGATGTGGCATAACAGAAGGATTGGTAGTGCGGGCACTGCTGCTTGGGGTATCTGCGAGATTTGTGTAAGTAAATGGAGAGGGGGGAGAGAGTTGGAAGAGAGAGTGAAAGAGGCAGAAACGTGGAGAGTAAAAGAAAGAGCGAAGGAATATGTAAGCTGAGAGATGTGGCATAACAGAAGGATTGGTAGTGCGGGCACTGCTGCTTAGGGTTTCTGCGAGATTTGTGAAAGTAAATGGAGAGGGGGGAGAGAGTTGGAAGAGAGAGTGAAAGAGGCTGGGACTGGCTGTATGTGGTATGTAGGGGAATTGTGGTGTGTAAGGGAATTGTGTTGTGGAGTGCAATGATCTGGTCACTTGTGGTCAATGCGATAATAACTGTATAAAAGACAGCTGCAGCGTGGGAGAAAGGCAGCATTTCACAGATGCCTGTGTGTATTATATACATCTAGGCAACAGGGAAAAACAAGGCTGAATCACCACTCAATCAATAATGCAATAGCTCTGCCGCTGCATTGTCCCCTTCAGACTCCTGAGGAAATCCTGGGGCAGGTTGAATCCCCGGTAGGGCTCTGGGCATCAGCCACATCACGCAGCCTAGTGTGGATTTCCCCCACAGGATTCTGGTATTGGGGCTGGGGGACTGCAAAACTGGTTGTCCATCTGCTGAGAGAACTACAATGTCCAAGGACAGACGGCACAGTCAGGGAAGGAATGCAAAGAATTCACAGGAAGAGGAACTAGGAAAGGCGGTGGGAGAGAGAAAAGAAAGATGGGGGGGGGAGGAAGAGGACAAGAGAGAAAGGAGCAGAAGAGGCGAAGAGGAGAAGCATTAGGGAGAGGAAGGTGGGCAAGAGGAGGAAGAGGAAAGGAGAGAAAGGAAGAGAAGAGGGGAGCAGCGAAAGTGAAATGGGGGAAGGAAGAATTATAGCAGGAATGGGGAGAGGGGGTGAGTGAGTGCTGGAGCATAGACAGAATGAGAACAGAAGTAGATATTACTAGAGTGGGGGGTGAAAGGCGGTGGAGAGCAAGAGATCACGGTAGTAACGAATGAGTAAAGAAAGGACAGGCGGAGAGAGCTGCAATAAATGCAAGCAAGAAAGAAAGTGGGGCAGATGCAGGGTACGGATCTGGGACAGGCAGGAGACTGCAAAGTCTGAGAAGAAAAGAGAAGTGTGGAGAGAAAAAAATTGTACACGCCAACGTGATGTGTAATTGTAAAGCACATGTCCCCCCTTTGTGGTATCTTGGTGCTTAAAATATAGGTGTTCAATGAAACATAAGGTTGATTAAAAAAAAGGAACATTGAGGTATAAGAATTAAAGAGTCAGCGATCTGACTAAGACGTGAATCTGTGGCACTGGGAAAAACATTCCTGAGTTTGAAAATTAGGCCACTGAGCCATCAGACATCGGGAAAGATATACACAGAAGCGAGACAGGAAGAAGAGACCATCAAACGCATGTCACTGAGAGACTACCATCACAAAACTCCTCAAGCAAGGACACATGAGGTCACTTACGAGCGCCGAGATGGACTGCGGAGACTGGCACTCAGTGAAAATTGTCCTGCTTTCTGCTGCATGACCACTAGTCACAATCTCACACCGTGTAGACTCCACAGCAACGAAAACAAGCCAGAAACTAGAAAGATATTTGTAAAGACAATGTGTGCATTGCAAACATGTAATTTGCATAAAGCACACCACACAGCAGTTTTTTTTCTGAGCACTGTGTACTGCAGACCCCTTGAAGAAAGCCCCGGGCATTGAAGAACGCACAGGGCAAATGTGCCCTGTCAAGCGCAAGCCTTTAACTCTGCCCTGGCTAAGCAGAGTCGGGTAGGTACCGCAGAGAGGGAGCACCGTCAATGAATGGCGAGTGTCGCCCTGCTCGGATGCCACCAGCAGTGAACCGGGTGCAAGCAGCGGTAAACCGGTAGCTTACAGTGGCTTACTTATCTTATCTTCGTCTATGCTGGGGTGAGACCTTAAAAGCAGAGGTAATTAATGAGCGAAAGATGGGTAGCTGCAAGCAGGAACGGCGTGAAGAGAAGTTGTGTGATGATGCAACATGCACAAGGCGGGCAGGGGAGGGGGTGGGTAGCTGCAAGCAGGAACGGCGTGAAGAGAAGTTGTGTGATGATGCAACATGCACAAGGCGGGCAGGGGAGGGGGCGGAGCGGGGAGAGCGGCATGTGGGTGTTAAGAAGCAAAAGGCGGGCAGGGGAGGGGGTGGGTAGCTGCAAGCAGGAACGGCGTGAAGAGAAGTTGTGTGATGATGCAACATGCACAAGGCGGGCAGGGGAGGGGGCGGAGCGGGGAGAGCGGCATGTGGGTGTTAAGAAGCCGGGCCTTTGAAGTGAAGCTAAGCTTCACTTCAAAAGGTGTCGGAGGAATGCGGCTGAGGGAACAGACGGCGATTGCGGCTGTGCACGCGCTTTTAAGCTCAATGCACATACGCATTGAGCTTAAAAGTCACGGGCACTGCAAGGAATCGCCACGATTCCTTGCTTCTTAGTTAAAGGTTGTTTAAGCCGCAATAGGCTCGCAAGCTCGATGCGCATGCGCATCGACAGGCGAGACCTAAAAAGGGGGCTGGGGGGGGCAAAAAAAGAGAGTTTAATTAAAAAAAAAATCTTACCATAAAGACGATGATTTGTGCCTTTCGTCAAATCCTGAAATAAGCCAGCCTCCCTAACAACATAATAATACACATGCGTCCACGTACTGCCTTTACAAAAAAATAGAAAAGGGACCACATAACATTGAAGGAGAAGTCCGTCTATGAAAAACTGTGAGTATTTTTTTTTATTATACTAAATTTAAATGATTATAGGAAACATATAAGAAATTGGGGCAGGGATCGAAAAAAGCATGTACAATGAAAATCCCATTATCATGCATAGTTATACAATGAAAATCGTTGTATAAATATGCGTGGTAAAGGCATTTTCGTTGTAAAACATATTCGTGGTAGTGGCATTCGCGCTGTAACGGAATGCGTAGTAACATCATACAACCACCAACACTCTGTATTCTAGGCTCTCTGATTTGTATTTGGATATTGGAATGTTTCACACACTCGACCTGCACCAATCCTTTCTGACAGTTATATCTTTGTAAGGTTGCCAATAAAGGCTTAATTTAATTTACTAAACTGTGTGTTCCTTCGATGTTGCTACACCTCCCCGTGCCTAAAACATGTGTATGACCTTGTGTAATGTAAGAGGTGCTTATGCACAGTGCTCCAATACTTTTGGGTCGAGTTTGTGCTATATAAACTGCAAAAAAATAAATAAATAAATAAAGTTGACACTGGTGAAGTGGTTGGTCACATCAGAACTGTCAAGGAGAGTCTGGAAATGATGATTGGTCTCATGAACATGTTCCGCTTATTGTTCTTTTTGATACAAAAGTGTTTAATTTTTTTCCCCAAAGAGTTCACAAAGTCTTCAGTGTCCACCAGTCCTAAGCTCGAAGTACTACATAGTCAGGTGAGTAAGTAGGACCCTTTGGGACCTGACACTGTCGGCAGGACATTTTATGAATTTTAACACAAATATTTCTAGTCCCTGATAACCCACTTCTTTGTCAAAATGCAGCAACAAATAGGATATGCACATTGTTTGTGATCTTTACAGAAAGTGAATGGAGAGCTGACCATCATGGCAAAGAGTCACAGGATAGAATTCGGAGCCTCAGAATAAGGAATAAATGTGAACATTTGCCAGCAGGAGTAGGTCTCTGGGTGGGATAGGTAAAAGACATATAGGACCTCCAGTGAGAGAATCCTTCAGGATTACTACTTACAATACAAAGATAAGAATAAACGTTCAGAGAGAAGAGATGATGTGGCATTGCGGCCAGAGCTGCCGCATCTGGAACTGGTGACCAGCTTGAGGCCTCGGTGTCAGCTCACCATCCTGTGATTCTGGGCAAACCACTTAATTTCTCCATTCCAAACAAATGAGTGTGACCTTGTGTAAGGTAAGAGGTGCTCATGCAAAGTACTCCAATACTTTTGGGTCGAGTTTGTGCTATATAAACTGCAAAAAGAAAAAAGAACTTCACAAGGGTGAAGTGGTGTGTCACATCAGAGCTATCTCAAGGAGAGTTTGGAAATTATGATTGGTCTCATGAATATTTCCAGCTTATTATTCTTGTTGATACACCAGTGTTTAATTTGTTTCCCAAAGAGTTCACAAAGTCTTCGGTGCCCACCAGTCCTATGCTCGAAGTACTACATAGTCCGGTGAGAAAGTAGGACCCCTTTAGGACCTGACACTGTCTGCAGGACCTTTTTTTGAACTTTACCCCTTCTTTGTGAAAATGCAGCAACAAATAGGATATGCAAATTTTTTGTGATCTTTACAGAAAGAGAACGGAGAGCTGACCATCATGGCAAAGAGTCACAGGATAGAATTCGGAGCCTCCGAATAAGGAATAAATGTGAACATTGGCCAGCAGGAGTAGGTCACTGGGTGGGTTAGGCCACATCAGAACAATATCAAGGAGAGTTTGGAAATTATGACTGGTCTCGTAAACATTTTCCGCTTACTGTTCTTGTTGATACACCAGTGTTTAATTTCTTTTCCAAAGAGTTCACAAAGTCTTCTGTGTCCACCAGTCCACATAGTCAGGTAAGCAAGTAGGACCTCTTTAGGACCTGACACATAGTCTGCAGGACATTTTTTGAGCTTTAATCCAAATATTTCTTGTAGAGCGTCCCTGTTAACCCCTTCGCTGTCAAAATACAAAATCAAATAGGATATGCATATTGTTTGTGATCTTTACAGAAAGAGAAAGGAGAGCTGACCATCTGATGAGGAGTGACTTGGGGAGATAAGAGGAAATACCTCATATCGGTGCACCTCTTCACCAACACTCCATTTATTAGTCCCCATAAAGTCACAGAAAATTATTCAGTCAGTAATATATAAAGGATAAACCCCAAATAAATAGCACAGGGACATAATGGATGTTGGAAGTGGACTTCGGCAAGCTCAGGGTTGTAATTGATGGAGGGAGACAATGGCCAACATGACTCCTTCTTGCTCTGGGTCACAAAGTTTGGTGGAAGGCGGTGGCTAACATGACCCATGATGGCTTCAGGGATTTTTCATGGTCTAGAAAAATGGATGGGCTCCAAGACCTTCTTCCTCCACCTATGCCCTCGACTGCCCACAATGACCGGAGGCTAGTACTATGCATGCTAAAAGCTTCTCTAACAACACATTAGACACATGTTCTGTAGGTATTAGATAATGCCTAGTAAACACTTCCACATTCGCACATTCGCCTTCAATGATATAGTCCATCCTTCTGCCAGCCAGGAAATAATCGATTGCCCTGACTCTGCTCAATGAATGAGCACCAAACCTATCGATGTACAGACCATCTTCCTTTATAACCAATCCAACCCATCCAGCAATGCTCACTAAAGAAACATCCTTAAAAGACTTACATAAGAGATCGAAAACTGATCCACAATATCCGTTGTAAACTGCAACCGCAGAACTCATGCTCCTGCATACAGTGAACTACACAAAACATTTTGCTCGATATTGAGATAAAAAAATGAATCAGATAAATACTTATTCTTTTCCAAAATTTGAAATACACTCCATCAGGTCCGCAAAACCTATTAATGACCTCAAAGGCATTCAAATCCAATGCTCTTCTAAATTACATGATCATTTGCATAGCTATTACCTTCTGACTATAGCTCTTCAAATCTAAAAGTCTGTTATCTGGGCAAGACTGAAACAAAATTATATCAGATTCATGTCCCAGATCAACCAATGTCTTGTCCTATGTAGTTGAAGTTGGGGCAATTTATAGAGCGCACGTATACCAAAAAAGGTTTCATGGCGCTAGTAATGTGCAGTACTGTAAAACCAATCTAGTCTACGAACGCTCTGGTGAATAGCCAGGTCTTCAAACCTTTGCGGAATTCCAAATATGAGGGAGAAGAACGAAGACTGTCAGGAAGGTCATTCCAGAACCTGGGTGCCAAAAAAGAAAAACACGATCCCCCATGCTTCTTCCTAACAAAGCGAGGGATCACTAGGAGGTTTTTTGATGACGACCGTAGGTTCCTGGAAGGAATGTAGGTAGAGAGCCTAGAAGCCATATAGTGGGGAGCTAAGCCCGCCAAAGATTTAAAAATGAGGCATCCTAATTTGAATTGGCATCTATAAGGGACCGGCAACCAATGCAATTGTCTAAGGAGAGGAAAGGCATGATCAAAACAGGAGCGACTATAAATCAGCCTAGCAGCCTGATTTTGGATAAGCTGAAGTCAGCGTAATTCATAGGCAGGAATACCAGTATACAGAGAATTAGCATAATCCACCTTAGAGATTACAAGGGCTAGGAGGATAACCTTCAGGGCGTCGATAGTAAAAAATCGAGAGATCTTCCGAATTACACGAAGAGACAGGAAGCAAGAGGAGACAATCGTACTGATCTGAGTATGCATCGACAGATCATTGCTGATTTTAATGCCCAAGCTCTGTGGTCTCCTTAAACTAAAACTAATACTCTTTATATGTCTTCATACCAAACCATTTTTGCCAGCTGACCTACCATCTACCCAAGAATGACCTTCTGAGACAACCCATCTAGAAAAAAGTTTTGTTGTGTAACTAAAGCATTTCTTAAATGTTTCCACAAAAGATTATCCACGAGAAATACAGGAGCCTCCTGGGGATCTGGACTCCATTCCAAGCACTAATATACAAATACTTTCAATATGCCCAGTGTCTTTTCCTTGTTACCAGAACTCAAGCCTCCTCTAGGAGCTCTGCATTCTCTCTTGAAAGGTTTATAAGAGTCTCAGATCCCCTGAAACTCTCCACACAAAAAGGATTTGTTTTCCATCTCTACACACCAGCAAACCTTCTTTCATCAGAATCAGAAAAGGTATCTTATGCGTAAGTTTTGTGACTTCTGGAAGCCAGTCTTGTGACACTCAAAATGGTGTGACCAGCACAATATGTCTCTCATCTCTTCAGAAGAGCTCTCTGAATCACAGGAAAAGGGAACACTTATCCTATGACCTGATGAAATGCATCCACAGATGTTGCCCCAGGATCTGGTTTCCAGCTAAAATACCTGCTAAATTGACATGTCAATCTGCTTGTAAAGTGATGAAAATAGATTTACCTGCTAGGGATGCAACTCTTTCATAATTCTCATGAAGCACTACTGATCCAGTATCCAGTTACTTTAATCCACTGGGTATCTCAAAATCTGATTTGTGACCTGGAAAATACTACATTCTCAGTGAAATTCTGTGCTCCAAATAAAAGTACCAAAGATCGTTCTGCAAGTGTGCCAGCTGATGAGACCTGCTCACCCCTAAACAATTTGTGCATCTATCGTCTGAGATATTGTCTATCTGTATCAGAACGGTATTGCCTCCTAGAGTGTCCTGGAAACACTTTTTGACTATAAAACTCCATTGTAAGTTCCAAACAGTTTATGTGCTGGACTTTTTCCTACTCTGAATAATGACCACCTGTCTCCCGATGCCCCAACTGAGCACTTCATCCATGAAGGCTCCTCTCCATCTCTAGAATAAAATATTGCACAGAGCCAATAATTATGCATCTATTCCATTCCTCCAAATTGTCTAGCCATCATATCAACTCTTCCTTCACCTCAATGGTTAACACCACTTTGTCTCATTGCCACCAATGTGTCCTTAGCGCACAAGACGTAATTCTTGGCAACACCTGGTAATTGAAAGGTATGGGTAAAATATCTTGGATTTACAGAGAAAACAGACTAATCAGCCCTACCAAATCCCACAGAAACATTTCTCCTTCACCCAGAGAATATGCCAAACCTGCTTCATTATCAACTCTATCTTCTCCCTGGTAGCAACTGTCTCACCTGAATCGTGTCTGACTGAATATACAGAAATTCAAAACAACCTGAATGGAGACATCACTGGCTTCTCTATACAGATTATGAAACCCAAACCTACCCATCCACAACTATCCTTCTAACTCCTACTGAACTTGCAACTTTATCAAGATGTTGTCCATGCAGAAAATCAACCAGGCACCTCTCTCTCAAGTAAGCCATTACTGGGGAGCCAGCGCCAATCAGGGATCGATAATCAATAAATAAGCACATCAACAATGGGCCCATACACATTTACCCCACATAATCCGCTGAGTGACACTGTATTTAGTTTCAAGACTAAATGAACACTAATAAATCAGTTGTTTGTTATACAGGCTCATATCTAAAACACTAAATACCTATCTGAGCCTGCATAACAAATTCTTTCCTCTGGTTGATGGACCTAAAGTTGAGAAGTTGATGGTAATAATAACTATCTGTCTATCTATCTATAATTCCTGAATACACCACAAACTCGGTGTCAAGTAAATTTTGTTTATCACCAAATAATGTAATGAATATGAGCTCAATACATGTACAGAATCACAAGGCAAACAATGCATTAACCACGGAGAGAGAGAGAACATATATCAATGCAAACAGTGTCAAACTCATATCAAACTGAATAAATGCACATAGAGGAGTGGTTAGGTGAAGTAACAAAAGTTTCAGAGATAAAATACATTTGCAAATAATTATGCAAAGTACAAGTCATTTAGCTAATACTAACTTAAGAAAGTAAAGAAATACCACCTCTAGGCCACAGGGATAGTCGGTGGTCCCCTTCAATAGATTCAGGGAACAAAGGGTAACAGGATACTGGTAACACGATAGGAACAGGAAACAGTTAGGCCTCGGCAAACCGACAGACAGCTCCTATCTCCCTCTAAGCTTCTCCCATCATCTTCCAACGCTACCCCTAACCGCACCCCTAGGACACCTCAATTATACCCTAAAACATACATGTCCAACCCACACTTCTTGAAACATTTGCGAAAACTCAGTCTCTCATTGGCTGATTCGGGGGGGGGGGGGGGTTCTATCACACCACCATAGTCATGATCATGTTTTCTTAACGTTCTTTGTCTAATACACTTTCTCATTACATTATCCACACATTTCCTCTACAAGGCAACATGTTACACATTTCTAAATGTTTTATTATTCAGCACTGCTGCTTTCGACAGAAGAAGTTTGTTAACTTCCTTTCATTCTCAAGGCCATCTTTCCGTTGCTTGGCAGAAACGCAACATTCTTTTTGAAAGATAGCCACTCTCTGTCAGGGCTCACTTTTTGGTTTCTTTTCTTTTCTTAAGCATTTGATTTAACCCGCTAATGTCATGCAGAAATTGTAGGCCCATGTGTTTCATTACGAAGAATAGAACACAAACAGACATTATTAATTTCACGAAATGTACTTTTCACTGTTTACCTCCCACAAATGTACTAACTCATATTATTTCCTAGCAAAAGCATTAATATGCAAAAGCAGCATTCTTTTCATTATGTTTAGAAGCAGAACGCAAATGCGGCCTTGTCTTTCATGCATTAATCTTAGCATTAATGCCCGCATGCGCAAAGCATTTCCCATTGTGTTCCAAGTGACCTGATTCAACAACTGTTGTGAAATTCTTCTAAAGAAAATTCATTTAGATCGGTTGGAATACCGATCACTGACTGAGGATAAGAGTTATGACCAAGGGGTGTGCTTCAGTGTACTTGTTGGACATTGTTTCTAGGCTGTTTTTCAGCCCCAGTGGACTTATACCCTGGTGGGCGGGTATTGTGGCACTATGAGAGCATCCTCACGAAATGTGGCTTGAATGATATTGGTCATAAAAATAGAATACTGGTTTAAATAGATGTGCAGTTCAAATAGCATACCCACAGTCTTTGGAAGTCGTATTTGTAAAGGGATGTCAACAGTGTGCACAGGGGAGGGGGGGAAGTCTGGCCTCTACCAAGATGGCCAGCTCCTCCCATTAAGTCACTCCAACCACCCGGCATCCTGCTGTGATATTCTCAGTCACAGGGAAGCAGACAGCCTGGGTAACAATGTGAGACTGTATTGGAAGGGGCATAGAAACCATGCTGTCCAGAATCTAGCATATTTCCTGCGGAGGCCCAAATAAGTGTGGTCTGAGTGCTACACTGAACGCCATCTGTATCGCCAGGCTACCACTGGCCTTACCTCTCTGTGTCCCGGCAGCCAAACCCTGTGAGGACAATGCAGACACTCCCAATCAGAGAACATGATGCAGCGTATGCCTCCGCCCCAAGGAGCATCCACCAGAGGTTGACAGAGGCACAGGAACAGGGAAGGCCTCTTGGCTCCCTTACATCCTGAACTGTTTGAGAGGTGGGGAGTACCTGCTTGTTGGATGACTCTACAACCTTACTCGGGGCGTGAACCTGGAGTGAGTGGGGACTGTCTCAGCCAGATGGTGCACTTGCGGTACTTTGGTACTATGCAACAGTCAAATGGTCCTGCCACAGCATTCCCTGTGGACCGCCATCCAACACTGGGAATGATGGGACACGCTCCATGACCCTTCAGCAACCGGAGCGGGCTGCTGCTAAGGCTTGTCCTGCCCGGCATGACGCATGACGATCAGAGGTTGGCGTAGTGCCAGTGGGCTGTGACCGATTGTAGCTCCTACTCTACACCTTGCATGCTGGGGAATGCTGTTGCTGGATCTCTAAATTGAGTCGATGACCTGATGGAACTCACTGCCCTGTCATGTATCATGGTAACTGTGCACACTCCTGGAAGTACTGTGTCATCAACCCATGTGTCTCTCATATTCGGGGGTATCCAGAACATGTGGAATGGTTCCTGTGATGCCTCACTAGCTGCTCTGGTTCTCCTATCCTCTTATGTCATTCAACTATTGCTGATTGCAAGGTGACCACAAGTGACGTCTAAGGTAGGGAATGACTATAATATGGCAAGGTTATCCTCATCTGCCCATTTGCGATCTACCTACCCTCCAAAGTGTTGTAATTCTTGGATGGCGCTCTACTGCTAGGACATTCACACATACACAGGTTCTATTCTGAGCAGTCTGAGCCCCACCTGAGATGCACTTCGCCAGACATAGAGGATGGGAACACAAGATTATCCAATGGCCTGCCCCCCCCCGCTCTGATTTTGTTCCTCTAACCCCTAATGTCAAAGAGCAAGGCAGCACGCTAACTCCTCTTCATGGAAGTAGTGGCTGGCAAGCAGAAGACAGCCAACCACTATGACCGACATAATGTTGGAAACCATGCTGAGAGAACTTATCTCAATTAAATCGACCATAGACTTAGTCAGTGAAGATCATAAAACCAACTCAACTAAAATCAAATCCAATCAAGCAGGAATTCCAAACATGTCTAAATACAACTGAATAGAAACTCGGTGCTCTGGAAAAATGCCTAACTACATTTAAAAAACAACCAGACATGGTCCAGGAATTATGGACACTGAGGAAGAAATTGGTGGCGAAGGAAGACTGTAGCAGATGGAACAATGTACGCTTTATGGGCATCCCAGAAGGGGTGGAGGAAGATTATGTGGTTGTTTTCTTGACCTCATTCCTACTAGAGCTCACTGGCCTCACATTTGGAGAACCAAAATGCCCAGAGGTAATGAAGAAGCATGAGCTGGAACAAGTCAGCACCTTGGTCGATCATAGCCTGCGTCCTCCACACCCAATAGGCCCTACAGCTAGTGATGGTGGCAAACCAATCTACCCGCCCATTCACATATAAAGTTAAAAAAATATACATAGCAGCA
Organism: Lissotriton helveticus; assembly: GCF_964261635.1. NCBI lineage: Eukaryota > Metazoa > Chordata > Amphibia > Caudata > Salamandridae > Lissotriton > Lissotriton helveticus. The sequence goes on from NC_136070.1 coordinate 1,206,851,130, forward strand.
GACGTTTCGCATTATACTGTGATCAGTAGAAAATGTTCTTTGCAAAGAAACCCTTACTCGAAAGGCGGGGTTTACGATATGGACTGTTGGAACCATCCACAACGCTACTTGCTATCAATGGCACTCATCAAGAATTTATTGAACTGGAGGATCTTGACCTCTCCTCGTAATCTTTGGAGGCTCCTGCCATGTATGTCATCATGGCACGGGATGCGCCTGACACTTGAATCAGACAAGTGATGACCAACCCTCCAACTCCCAAAGACTGCTCGGTGGCCTGTACTTCAGAACGTCAGAGACTGGTGTCTCTAATGAAACAATGAGAAGATAAGGGCATGAAAAACAACAGTGGAAATGACAAGTCAAGATCTCTACTAAAAACTTGACAGAAGCATGGAGGACTGTGAAGGCTGAGCACAGAGAGTGACATGTGCAATGGCAGGTTTGTTTAAGATTTATCCTAACTTATGTATCAGATTTATGGCCCACCAAGTCAGTGTAGGTGGGTTTCCTATTAATGAGACCTTATCCCCTGATCATGGTGCAATGGACTACTGTTCTAAAATCTTTCTTTGCTTGCACCTTTTTTCTATCTGAATGATGTGAATTTTGGCTTTGAAGGCAGACAAGCACCCAAATCAATGCGCCTGCTGCCCCCCATATCCCTGATATGAATATGCTGGCCAAGGTTCTGGTGATTAGGTTTAAGAAAGGTATTCCTATTCTCATCCACAATTTGCAGGTTAGCATGGTACCCACACGCTCATCCTGGAACAACATGAGATCACTGGCAAATTTACTTTGAAAAGTGAAGGATGACATGGATGCCAAAATCCTCTTCTCCGGGTTGAATGGGTATACCTGTTCCGTACTTTCGGGGGGGTCGGGATGGGCCTGCACTTCCTAGCCAAATTGAAATGGTATTCCAGCCTGAAGCACACACTAAATTACATATCAGAGTATACAAACTGGGACTGAGGGGTGAATCCAGTGCTTAGACTACATTGAACATACAGCCCTTAGGAAGTCGTCAGCACACCCCAATACGTCGAAACGCATTGGCTCTAAGGCTAAAAACGAAGAAGAGCCCAGCAGGCCGAGTAATAAAAAAGACCACCAAAATATAAATTGTGTTATAGAATATACGTTTGTGCACTATAACTTGTAATTTAGCATGTGCTTGAGGCTAGAATGTCATGTATTTGTGATCTTTGATCAGTACTTTCAGGGAGTTGGGTGAATCTCCCTACGTTTTAGAGTACCGCAACCATGATAAGAATTAGCTAGAAAATGTTGGGATTGTTCCGGTGCACCAGAACCCTATCAAATCACACTTGACAATACTAAAAGTAAAATGGCTGTATTCCGATCAATCTGTGCAGATAGACTGCGGGCCATACATCTCAGAGATTTGCCATAACTAGATGAAGGAAGTGACGATATCCCCTCTCCGCACTCTTGTTTTTAATAGCGCTGAAGCTGCTCACAGTAGCAGTGTGAGCTGATAACCGAACAAACCAGGATCATGTTTTACGCAGACGACATCCTCCTCATGCTTACCAACCCAGATGATTCAGTGTTGCATCTAATGTCCATAATCATGCCCTTTTTCTCCTTTACCAAGGGCAAAAATAATGGGAACAAAAGTGAAGCACTGCTTGTCGCAAACTGCCCAACCAGCTGTACCTAAAGTGATTTCAGTTTGGTATGGGAAATTTCTGAGGTCAAATACCTGGCCATTCTGGACAAAAAAGCCCTTGAAGGCATGGTGGCAGACAACCTGCAAACATTAACAGTACAAATGGATCTCAACTTTCACAGATGGTTCTCACTGCAACTCTCTCCGTTGGGCAGCATTCAGGGATTGTGTGATGGAACCATGTATGTGTTTACCACGTATGCCAGTTCCACGCCGTCTCAACAGCGCAAGTCTTAACCACGGACATGCCTTTACCAAGCATTCCTTTACAACAAATTATGCGTTGGTAAGGCATGTATGGTAAGGACATATCCTTGGTTTAGACTGGACAGGTAAGTCTTAACGCCTGCCCCCGCCCTGGCTCCTAAAACTACCCCCTATCTCCTGAAAACCAAAACCTTCCCTCCTGCGTCCTTAAAACGTCCCTGCCCCCAGTCCTAAAAACTACTCCGCCCTCCGCAAGCCCTAAAACCTACCCTGACCCCCCTGAGCCCTAAAAACTGCCCACCCTCCCCTAAGCACTAAAAACTACCCCACCTAAAACCTACCCTGACCCCCTAAGCCCTAACAATCCCTGCCCCCCGCCCAGAGCCCTAAAACGCATGTGCATGGTTAAGGCATATGCGTGGTTAAGGTAAGCGTGGTAGCGCTTGCAAAGTTGGAACATGCGTGGCTCTGCCCATGTTGTTCCAACTGTTTTGCGAATTCAGGTGGTGAAAATGGAGACAGCACTTAGGTTTAATTGTGTTTTGGGAATTATACCACTCACAATACCTAAAAGGACTCTCCAACTGTTAAATCAACGTATTAAAACCTTCATATGGGTGGACAGGAAGCCCAGGATCAAACCTGAAAAACTATATGCAGACACAAGGGCAGGATGACTATGGCGAAAGGACATGTACGAGTATAATTTCTCTCAGCACATCTCATCTCACAGATAGAACATTTTCAGACTATCAATAATGAGCAGCCTGCCTGGGTTGCTTTGGAATGATCTGTGGCGCATGCACCACTCAGTCTATGCACACTCTATAGTGACAGGGCCTTGTCGCCGACAAGATGCCCTCATGGTCTATATGATGGGATGACCACAAACTATTGGGCAATGACAGAAACCTCCATCAGGAGGCACCAATATAGTCAAACGCTGGCCTAAAGACAGGCCCGTAAATGATAGACTGGTCACAGTGAACATAGAGAGGGATGAAAATGATAGGAGACCTATATGACAAACATGTATTTAAGTTCTTTGAGACACTTTGCATAGAATTTCCACTGCAGACATCACACTACTGGCAATATCACTAACTGGAAGACATGGCTAGGCAGTTCGGGCTGGACTGTTCCCATGAGGCACAGGGTCAAGACTGATTTGCATAAGGCCATGTCTAAACTGGGGTGGCTAGGTGAGCAAAATAACGATGGATTGAACCCAGATCTGTGACTGGGGGTGAATGTTTTACCATTGTGCAACATTCCGTCCATCATCTTCTGTGTTTTGAATATCACTAACTGTGGCATTGTTTGAACAGAAAACTGGGACCTGATCCGGTGGTCCTTCCTCTATCACCCCTTCAGAAATATATGATTGTAAAAAAGTACCTCTTTCTGTATGGTCACCTTCAAGTCTTTTGACTGATGCTGCTGTTTTTTTGCTACAACCGCCAGCGACAACTGGCAACGTGAGATCTGTACTTCACTCTACAGCAACAACAGACCATGGTGACCACCAATGCGAAGCTTCGGCATTGACCATCTGCGACACCTGACCAGATCTCCGCGCTGCAGAGATGAATATCCGTGTTGCCTGGCCTGCTTCTCACATTACAGCAAAGACCAGCCGTTTCACTCTCCCTGTCTCCTCTATTATGAGCGGAAGTCTTTGCCCCACACTTTCAGAAGGTAACTGTGGTATCTTCTGCTACGGGGATCCTCCTCCGAGCCACCCACCCTCTCTCCTGGTGTTCTGTTGGTTTACTCTACTGTGACAGTCATTAGAATGTCACAGTGGCTAACGTTCTATGGTGAGCTCCCTGCGCGGAGCATTTACAAGAGTGTGTTTGGGATCACAGCCTTGGATGGGGTCCTCTTGTGAACTTCTTTAAATAAAACATATAGTTCTACCTTTGCCGAGCCTCCTCTTTCCTGCTGATGATGAAGAACTTCTGACCCTACTACAGTAACTCTTTCAATGGGGCTAACCTGGTCCCTGTGTCCAGCCCACTTTCCATTTTCCCTAAAATTGTGGCTTCCCCGGTCTAGCACGACTAGAAGACCGTGTTTGATCTTTGTGCTTTTAGGCTCTATATTTATTAAAACTTTGAAATTTGAATATCTCAGGTTCTACTGATTGTTCTCCTGCCATTCTACTAAATCGAAATTTACTCTGAGGACCTCATTTATGAGGCCCCTTGTGCTACCGAAACGTTATTTTTTGTGATGTTCCATGGCGCAGGACCTATGATTCTAAATTTGTGTGGGATTTTGCTTGAGTTGTGTTTTCGCTTTATTACTGTTTGTGTGCTCCACACATACTTTACTCATTTTTGCCTCTAAGTTGAGTATGCCTGTTTTGTGCCAAGCTACCAGAGGGTTATGCAGGGGTTAATTTAGTGACGTGTTTGTTCACCCAGACAAAGACTGTGGTTGTTGCTTGAGTAGGGCTTCCACCCCCCCAAACAATAACTCAATTTCTTACAATAAAGTTCCTTTATTTATCCTTTTGTATACATTGGAAGGAAGGGAATACCAGCTATAGGTTTTGTCACTGTTTACAGTTGCTTTAGCAGCCCTAACAATGTCTCTCTGCTCAAAGAATCACTGAATTGATTGGATGAGCTCCACAGACCTCTCAGTGAAGCTCACGTTTAGCATACAGCTGCAGTACAGATGAACCCTTTCTCTGTTCTGGAGAGTAGCACACTTTCCTGCTGCTTGTGCAAAAAAAAGCGAAACCCCCTAGAGGTCCCGGAGTTATTTTCAGCTAGCGCCGTACATAATTCATGCACACCTGAACAACAGTTCATAAAAATTAGAAAAACTAATCAGAATGAAAAATCGCGAATGAGGAATATTACGAATATATTTAAATATTGATGATTATTCATGAATAGTTAATTGCCGTGCCAGGGAAAAATATATCGTTTATTTCCGTTTCCAATACTGGGTTATTGAAAAAAGGTTGGCATGAGAATGCTTGAATTGCAATGGCAAGAGAGGAAATTAAATTTCCATGCAGCCTGATTTGCTTCGCCCAGACTCTAAAAGAATGTTTGCTTGATGACATACCAGATTTATGTCGACTCCTTCCTAACCACCACTTCCACGTCATATACATTAGGGACCACAATTACCATCAGAGGGGCGGACATGCAGTGCCTTGTAACATTGCATTTTTCAGTTTTACCTCCTCCCCTGATGAAGACACATGTCTTATTTGTTACCATTACAGGTTGGATGAACTGTAATAGGAGGTCGAGACAATTAACGTGAGATTGGGGGTATCAACATCGGGCAGGTAGTTTTCATCTATGGAAACAGCTGCAAGGGCAGAAATAAGTGTGTTTTCAATAGCGGCTAATTGAGGGAACACCCTCCTGTATAAGGAGGTATACTGGGGGAGGACTCTTTTTATTTTTTTTTAGGAAAATGATGTTTCACATACAGAAGCAAAACAAAAAATGATGTCAGATTTCCTTACTATAAATTTCCCATCTGGTGACATTTTAGAATTTGTAAACTTTATGGATGAGAGTATTGCTTCAATATGTGGAATTCATAGGAGGTTATTTAAAGTTTGCAGCAGATGCCCCATCCATCCAACTCATGGTTCACCTGCCCCATTAAGGAGTAGGGGGTGCACCTGGTTTTGGACGACAGATCTTAAGTTTGCTCCATGGGTATTAACCTTTCAGGATACCCAGCCCGCCACAAAACTATCATATTGAGGACTGTAGAGCACTTGAGGGAGCGCTCGTTATCCCCTAGCTTGGGTATGTCAAGGGTATGCTGGGGAGTGTTGGCCATACAGAATTATTTATCAATCCCAGACCTTTAAGGCCAAAGTAGTTGCTTGACCTAAAAAAATATGTTTGTTTCTAGGTGGCAGCGTGAAAGGGAGGAAAGGGACCCCCTTAAACTCACTGTAAAACAATACATTCCATTGACAATATGCTTTAGGATGGGGACATACTTGACAAGTTTAAACAATGCACATCATCGTTTTTAATTGACAAGGTTCAGGTTTAGTGTAATACATTGGGTTTTAGCTGTTCGGAAAGTTCACAAGTTGGGAGATTTGAAACCGTGTCCCTACAACAATTTTTCTGATCAAGACACCATGCACTTTATATTCTTCTGTGAATTGTATTATACATTAAGACACAGGTTTCTTATTCCCTTGTTTAGAAAAAATCGATTTGCACAAGTGAAACCAGCTTTGCTGTATGTACAAATGCTCCCTACTCCCACGGGGTTTGTTTTGGAGTTGCAAGTTTCTTTTCTGGTGCCCTTATACTTAGGAAAAAGCTATTTAATGACCAGGGGGCTCTTTACTTAATGAACTGCTACCTGACCACTAATAAGGCAGAGACTAAAGTTTACTCCGCGGAAGAAGCCAAATCTATCCATTCATTGATACAGGATGTCTGATCTTTCGGAGCCACCCCCGGGACATTACAACAGATGCTACGACAATTGGAATACACCATGAGAAAGGAGATTAATCAACGTTTACACGCGACGACACTCATTGAATACCACAAAGTTAAATGGATACCGAGGGGTCTTCGGATAGCCTTAAAACCAATGCTGTTCAAATACAACAAAGCTTTTATGACATGTTGGTATGCGATTTTAAGTGAATGTTCGCTGGACTTAATAGTGATAATTGAGGAATTATCATCAATTTTCAGAGAATTGGCTACTGAAATGGGAAGCCTTAACGACAAAATTGTTAAACGCATGGAAACAGAAGATTGGTCGAAAACCTTAAATGATATAAATGCCAGATTAGATGAACACGCCAAAGAGGTTCATGATCGTAAACTACGCAAATTCAAGAGAGTATTGATTTATTCTGCATTCCGTCCATCAATTTTGTGTCTTTTGCTTTATCACCCTAAGTGCGCCAGGTATGCACAGACGGGTCCTGGGCTCACTGTGCCACTGGAATCAAGCTATCCTGGCTGAAGAGGGGTGAAACCCCAAAACCGGTCCTAGGATGCTTGTTTCTGTTCCAGGGAGGAACTGGCTTGGCAGTTCAGGCTGGACTGTTCCCATGAGGCACGGAGTCAAGACTGATTTGCATATGGTCAGGTCTAAACTGGGGTGGCATGGTGTGCAAAATAATGAAGGACTTAACCCAGATCACTTGACTGGGGGGGTGAATTTTTTGATTTGTTCGGCATTCCGTCCTTCAATTGTGTGTCTTCTGCTTTCTCAACCTAAGTGCGCCAGATATGCCCAGACGTGGGTCCTGGGCTGACTGTGCCACTGTTATCAAGCTATCCCGACTGAAGCGTGGTGGAACCCCGAAACCGGTCCTAGGATGCTTGTTTCCGGTCTAGGTAGGACCTGGCTTGGCAAATCGGGCTCGACTATTCCCATGAGACACAGGGTCAAGACTGAATTGCATATGGCCAGGTCTAAACTGGGGTGGCATGATGAGCAAAAGAACGATGAATTTAACCCTGATCTCTTGACTGGGGGTGAATGTTTTGATTTGTTCTGCCTTCCGTCCATCAATTGTGTGTCTTTTGCTTTTTTGCCCTAAGTGCGCCAGGTATGCCCAGACGTGGGTCCTGAGCTCACTGTGCCACTGGAATCAATCTATCCTGGCTGAAGAGGGGTGAAACCCCGAAACCGGTCCTAGGATGCTTGTTTCCGGTCAAGGGAGGACCTGGCTTGGCAGTTGGGGCTTGACTGTTCCCATGAGGCACAGGGTCAATACTGATTTGCATATGGCCAGGCCTAAACTGGGGTGGCATGGTGAGCAAAAGAATTATGGATTTAACCCAGATCTCTTGACTGGGGGTGAATGTTTTGATTTGTTCTGCATTCCGTCCATCAATTGTGTGTCTTTTGCTTTCTCTCCCTAAGTGCACCAGGTATGCCCAGATGTGTGTCCTGGGCTCACTGTGCCACTGGAATCAAGCTATCCTGGCTGAAGAGGGGTTAAACCATGAAACCTGGCCTAGGTTGCTTGTTTCCGGTCAAGGAAGGACCTGGCTTGGCAGTTGGGGCTTGACTGTTCCCATGAGGCACTGGGTCAAGACTGATTTGCATATGGCCAGGTCTAAACTGGGGTGGCATGGTGGGCAAACAAAAGAATGATGGATTTAACCCAGGTCTCATGACTGGGGGTGAATGTTTTGATTTGTTCTGCATTCCATCCATCAAGTGTGTCTTTTGCAATTATATATAAGGCACACTGTTAGTTTGTGAGTGATATTATTAAGCTTCTGAGAGTAAGGAATATGAGGGCAGATTTACAAAGAAATAGTCCATCACAGCACAGCAACCAAAGTTGCTGCACTACTTTGCATTAGGGGGGGCAGGACTTTATATTTACTAAGTATGGCCAGCTGCTGTTCTCTCCTCCTGTGATGGTGCACGTAAAAGCTGTCCAGAGCCATACACACACCCGCAATCAGCACTTCATTTGTGCCAATATTTGCTGCTGCTGAGCACCTGGCATTTATTTTTAAAAGTCCAACACATGATGGCTCTCTCTGCCTATTTTTGCACAATAAATATAAAGTGTGTTGAAAAAAACCCCACATAAAAATGTAAATAATAATACCTCGGCTAGGTCATTCACAAAACTTTGGTGATATGCAATAATCCGGATTGCCACAATTGTTGGAGTGTGATGGTTCACAGGTAATAGTGGCACTGGCTTTTGATAGCCCTCATCGGGTGTTCAAGCTGCAGTGGTTACCTGTGAAATACTTAGGGCTTTTTAGTTGTTGTCAAAGTAAGCACAACTTGCACCATTGTGCAAAGGTGTGTGTGTGTGTTTGCGGTCCAGCTTAGGGTTTGTACCGGAAAGACATCCTTCCAGCTGATATTGCTATGCATAGACAATGGATGTGTGCCAGACAGTGCAGCACAAACAACATGTTAGTAGAAAATAAAACATTTATTTGGCTTTAGGCCTGCCTCAAGGAGGATTAATTTTGTATACAAAGGCAGGTCTGAAAATCTATGTAGATCTTGCTGTCCATAAAACACCTACGGTAGATAGTGCTGGAACCCTAATGCATCACCCATGAAGTGCCATCTTAATGTAATGTAGCACAAAGTACCACCAAGCACTATTTGTACAACAAAAAGTGCACCTTTTCAATGCAAAAAAAAAAGGTTTTGGCCTCAAAAGTTAATTTAATATCAAGAATTTGTGCTGATTTTCATCATTTTCTGTGACTTTGCATGCTATTTCTTTTTTTCTTTTTATTAGGAGAAATCACACATAATTCATTCGACATACATTTAAAGAATTCATTGGCAGAACAGTCATATTTATATGCCTGTCTTATCCCCCTCCTTTTCCTATTAAACATTAGACTCCGCGGGGCGTGGCTTGCGCGCCGCAAAAGATGGCGGCGTAGCTGTGGAGCTCCTCTACCAACCTCTGCTCTAACATTGATTTTGGCGGCATTTTTGGGAGTTTCGTGAAGGCGGAACAAAATTATTTTCTTTAAAGATGAGGTGAGCCCAGCGCTTCGTTTTTCAACTAATTCTGACGCCTCCTGCTCCTCAAATACAACGAAACTCGGCGCGCCCGTTTTCAGCCGCCATTTCGTATTCTGTTTTCGTGCTTTTCCTGCCTCAAGCGCAATGCTTTGTGGAAAGACTCTCTCCTTCTCATGACTGGCTCTCACTGCCTCTTTTCATGAAGCAACGCTCCATGTTTTTTTTTTTTATCCCTTTAAATGCTTTTTACCGAATTTTTGCGCAATTTCTTCCTCATAATAATGCTCTCTCTTTTTTGACTCCTAAGCTGCTACATAACCTCTCAATGTTCTTACTTCTTACAAATAACTTCCAAAAAACTGACATTGAGCTGTAGTTTGAGACTTGTTTTAGAGTGCCTCTTTCATACTATTTTATTTGCTTCTTTATGGGGAAACTGCGAAATCTTAAGCTCTCTGCTTCTGCCAAGCCTATTTGTTCTGACTCTGACTCCAATTTACACGACACGGAGGACATCCCCACGCAGAAAACTGATTCTCTCTCAGGAGCAATTTCTAAAACGCAAGTTTCAAGTAACCTTACAACGACTGCAGCATCTACCAAACGCTTAAAGAAAGACCCTCCTTCACCAGGCTCTTCTTCGACCTTGACCTCTATGGATCTAATTTTAGAGGAGATTTGTGCTCTCAATCCATTCATGGAGGAAACTACTAAAACTATGCAATTTTTACACGACAAATGGTCCTCACTGGAATCTCGTATTCTTATTGTGGAACAATCTACTGAATCTCTTCAGTCTTCGTGCTCTCGCATCTCTTCTATGGAGGCGGATATTTTGCAACTCAAGAGGCAAGCAGAGCATTTGGAAAATCGGAATCGTAGGAATAATCTTCGACTTTATGGACTTCCAGAATATTCTGAAGGATCCAATCCTACTGCCTTTTTTCAATCTTTTCTCCCAAAAATTCTGGACTTACCTGCTTCTTCCTCCTTCAATATTCAAAGAGCCCATAGACTTGGACCAAAGTTATCTAACAAACCCTGAGGTGTCATTATGCTGTTTCTACAATTTACTGATCTCCTACAAGTACTATCAGCTGCCAAATCTAAAAAGCAGATCATGTGGGAGGGTCATCGTCTCTTCCTCTCACAGGACGTGGCTAATGCAACAGCTGATCAGGCGGAAAAAGTTTCTAGTTATGCATCCACAGCTAAGAGCTCTTACGCCAGATATGGTTTGCTTCATCCTTGCCTCTTCAAGGTTACCGATAAGGACAAGACTACCACATTTGAAGATCCGGTAGCATTACAAGAGTTCCTTTGTCATCATGAAGCTGATGTTATGGACACTTCAAGAAGTGTTTAATCTGTTCCCTATGGCTGTGGTTTAGTGGCTGTTTCTTGTCCTATTTGTTGTTATTGATTGTCAATCTATTCACTTTTTCTTCAATTGTACCTATTAAGTTTTTCCTTTCCACAATTATTAACTTTCTTCTTTCTTTGTACAGGTGTTGCGCTCCATCTTCCTCTCCCGATGTGTCCCTTATGTTATATGAAGTTCTGATGCTCGTGCAGCGGTTGTTCGGTGATGTTTGCTCTCGTTGTTGTCGTCATCATCCTATGGCGCCCTCACCCTCGTTTTTCGTTTTGTATTTGTAGGTATGTTTCTCAGTCGTCTGTTTTTGACATGTACTGTCTTCCCTTTCTTTACCTTTTTCTCTTCTTTCTTGTTTTCTCAATTTTTCTCCTTATTCTTCTTTCTTTGCTCTTACTGTCTCTTCTATTTTATTCTCTCTTTTCCTTCTCACAATTTATCTCTACAATTTTTCTTGGTTGCTCTAGTAAGCATAATTTATGTTCATACTTTTTAATGATTTACATTCTGAGTTACTACCTGGAACGTTAAAGGTTTAAATAACCCAATTAAAAGTCAGCGGTATTGTCTCATTTAGCCAAGCTTAAAACTGATGTTGCCCTACTCCAGGAATCCCATCTTTCCAAGAATGAGGCCTCGAAACTTAAATGATGTTGGGTGGGACATATATTTAATTCCCCTGCTATGTGTAAGAAAATGGTGTTGTGATTTTGTGTCATAAAAAGTTAAATGTTTCTACTGTTTCTCACGATTGTGATATTGATGGACGTTGGGTAATTGTTAAACTCCTCATAGATAAGATTCCTATAGTTTTCTTTGATGTTTGCGCGCCTACAGGTGTTGATAAATCTTTTTGGCCTAAAATCTCTGAAAAATTGTACTTACTTAATGATGAATACATTATTTTTGGCGGTGACTGTAACCAAGTCCTTGACCCCATATTAGATAGAAATTCCAAAGTTAAATTCTGTACAAACAAAATGCATTCTCAATGTACTGCTTCCATCCATCATAAAGCTTTGGTTGACATTTGGAGATTATGCCATCCAGACCTTAGAGAATATATTTTTTATTCTCCTTCCCATCATTCCCAATCCCGTATAGATTACCTTTTTCTCAGTAAGTCATTAGCCCAACATGCCACTTCCTCCGACATTGTTCCATTTTAATTTCAGATCATGCTCCCGTTCATGTCGACATTGACCTCATTCCCTTCTCCCCTCACCCTACCGTTGGAGATTTAACAATTCATTACTTCTTGATCCTATTTTTTGTACCAAATTCACTGCTTTTGCCAATGAGTTTTTTATGATCAATCATACCCCAGACTCCTCTTTTGTTATGGTGTGGGATTCTTTCAATGCGGCTGCTAGAGGTTTTATTATCAATTTTGTCTCACAGAGGAAAAAGCTTATGGAAGCTAAATTGACTCAACTTCTTAATAAAATCAAACTCCTTGAATATGCATATTATGATTCCAATACTGAATCCTCTCTTAAGGACCCTATTGACGCCAAATTTACTTTTAATAAATTAACCACAGATGTGGCCTCCAATTTTTTATTAAAATTATTATTATTATTATTATTAGGCATTCTTATATAGCGCTCGACTACCCGTAGGCATCTCGGCGCTTGCCTTGGGAACCCGTCCTGGTTTTTCCCTGTGAGATACCCATACTGGGCATCCCCAAGGTGAAAGCCAGGCATCCTGCCGCAGGGGGGCCATAGTGGAGATTAAGCAAGCTAATGCCCAGAGCTGCAGAGTGTGAACCTGTGACTCGAGTAGGCACCGAATCGAGAATTATCGAGTCCGTGGATATTTGGGCTCAAGACCCTGCCGCGTCGGGAATTGAACCCTGGTCCCGGGTCTGACCTCTGCTTCAGGGTCTGCCGCCTCTAACCAGTGAGCCACACTCCCGCTATTATGGACGACAAAATAAAATGGGAAAATTACTAGCCACTTATCTGAAAGTAAGAAAAGAACAAACAAAAATTGAATCTATTCAAAGTCCTACTGGTGTTTCTGTATTCAAAGACAAAGATATTCTAAATGAATTTGTTGATTTCTATAAAAAAACGACTCCAGATCCGATTGACCTTCTTTCCTATTTTCAATCTATACCCTCACCTCCCTCCACACATGTTGATTTTGGACCCTTGGAATCGGACATCTCGCTTGCTGAAATCTCTCATGCGGTATCGGTTTTACGTCGTGGAAAGGCACCCGGTCCGGATGGTTTTACCATTGAATTTTAAAATCATTTTGCTTCACTTCTCTTACCAAATCTTTTACTTTTATTTCAATCCTTTCTTGATTCAGGTTCTTCACGAGGTACGTTTCAAGAAGCCTTGATTTTTTTAATCCCTAAAGAAGATAAGGATCATTCTTTATGCAAGAAATATCGTCCTATTTCTTTGGTAAATACTGACTATAAGATGTTTGCAAAACTTTTGGCTCTTAGGATGGATCTGCTTTTACCTGGCTTAATTGGCCCTGAACAATCAGATTTTGTCAAAGGAAGACTTTCTTCTGATAATTCCCGCGTTTTTTTTTAATGTTCTAAGTAAAGCTTCTTCGCTCAATCGTCCTTTGGCTGCTATCTCTTTAGACACGGAGAAAGCATTTGATAGGATTAGTTGGGATTTTATGTTTAATGCTCTTAAATGGGCTGGTTTTCCACCTACATTTATCTCTTATAGCTCCTTACTTTATTCCGGTCCTCAAGCATCGACATTTGCTAATAGTACGTTTTTTGATTATTTTTCTATGCACAGAGGTGTTAGGCAAGGTTGTCCATTGTCCCCTTTATTATTTGTATTGGCTTTAGAACCTTTTCTCACTAAGATTCGACTTCACGATAATATCTCTGGTTTCAATTTTTTGGTTCTCAACAAGTTAAGCTTTCAGTTTATGCAGATGATATTCTTTTATACTGTTCTGATCCTCAGTCCTCTCTTCCTTTCTTCCTTCAACAGGTCTCTTATTTCTCTAACGTTTCTGGGTATCGTCTTAATGTTGAGAAATGTGAAATCCTACCTTTAAACCACTCATACCAAAAACAACTTTTCGAACATTCTGGTTTCTCTTGGCAACCTTCTAAGATTAAATACTTGGGAATTTGGTTCGCTCCTCTCTTGTCTGACACTCTTAAAATAAATTTTGATTCTATACCCAAAAAATTGAATACTGCCATTACCAGATGGAATCTTTTGTTTCTATCTTGGTGGGGTCGTCTCGATTCAATTAAAATGATATTATCACCGTTTATATTATACATTATCTCCATGATTCCTATCCATATTCCTGACTACTATTTTAAGAAGATCGTTCTTGTATAGCTCTTGCCACCCTGAAGAAGGATAAATCTAATGGTGGACTTCGCTTCCCTGACTTTAAAACTTATCATTGAGCTTTTTCCTTGAAACAAGCTGCATGTTGGATTTCCACTGATCTCACCTTTTATCCTCCTCTCTGGCTACAAATAGAATCTTCTTTTATTACTCCTTTTGATTTTAAAGAAATCCTCTCCTTCACATCCAACATGACTTCTCTTCAAAACCTTGGCATTTCCCACTCTTGTAATCTTATCCCTTTTTTGCTCTCCTCTTACCCCTCTATTACTTCTATTGATTTACAGCCAATTTGGCATAATAAACATCTTCAAATCCGTAACCGTTCCATATACTGGAAGTCCTGGTACTCCAAAGGTCTACGATGGATTTCCCAACTTCTTTCTAACAGCCAACCTCTTCCCTTCTCTGATCTGCAATCTCAATTTTCCTTGTCTTCATCATCTCGTTCACAGTATAATTTGCTTTGTCCCATCCTTCTTCAATACCTTCAATCTTTACCAGTCACCAATGATATCCCCACTGTATCTCAAACTGTATCTTCTGCCTTAGACCACTCTCCCTCTGCTTCTTTTCTATATAAATCCCTTCAACTTTTATTGGACAGATCTAAAACTAAAATTGAGTTGGCTTGGGAAAAAGATCTTTCTCAGGATTGGTCTGTTCCTCTTTGGGATAAGATATGGTTAAAGATTCATGGGACCTCTAGAGCCGCTAATACCACCTAAACCCTTTTTTTCATTTATAATCGGATTTTATTTACCCCATTGTTTTTGTCCACTTTTTCACCTAACACTCCCTCTGCTTGTTGGTCTTGCTCATGCTCTGCTGTTGATTTAAAACATATGTTATTTGAATGTCCTCCTATACTCCAGTTCTGGAAACTTATTTGGTCTCAAATTCAAACCATTTTTAATGTCCAAATTTCTTTCTCCATTACTCACATTTTTCTGGGTACTCTTTCCCCTCTTTGGCCCCAATCTTCACAAGCTCCTCGACCTTTTGATTGCTCTTGCTTTCCATCTCATCACCTCCAACTGGAAACAGGCAACTAATGTCACCTTTCGCTCTTGGTGGAATGCAATTTGTTTCCATCATCGCCTAGATACTAATTATGTTCCGCCCATTTCCCTGGCTATCAAAAGAGATCTCCTCTGGCTTCCCTAACTAATTACTTATCTTTAGTTGCTTCTTCGTCCACCACGTCTAAATTTAATTCAGGTAAAGTACAGAAACCACCCTGAATTCCCCCACTGCCTTTTTACCACTTTTGTTATCTAATTACCATTTGTCTTTGATTGCTGTTTTATTTGATTATTTTTATTTTTAGATATTGTTATGCTTACGATGATATTTCTATTGGTGCATTTTGATTGATTTTCTTCTCTGCATTTCTATATTTTGTATTGAATTTGCCAGTTTATAGTTTCCTTTTTCGTACAATTTGTATAGTTGTAACAGTTTAACTGTTTTCTTCATTTCTGAACTGTTTGTTTTTCAATAAACTCAAACTTAAAAAAAAAACATTAGACTCCGCTATAGAAAAACAATCCCACAGTTCAACAAAATTCCGCATAATAAAGCATATCATTTTTCACATTCTTTAACCTTTCACATTTTTAATTTTCCATTTCTCTACAGAAGGTATCGTCAAAGACCGCCAACTTTGCAGAATTGAGTGTACAACCAAGGTTATATACATTCTTTTATGATGTCTTAAGCTTGGTTTCCATTTCATAGATAAATAAGCCTGGTAAAATTGATTGAGGATCTATGGGAAATACCAAGTCTAGATGCATACAACAATACTGTGAAATAGCCTGCCAAAATACCTTAATTTTCATGCATGACAAGATGAGATGCATCCAGGCACCTGCTCCTTCTTGAGCACATCTAAAGCCGGCATACAGAATGTGTGGCATAATTCTATGTATAAATGATACCGCTCTATATAATAGCCATTTCATGTAGAATTCCAGTCGATGAAAATGTGCTGCTTTTAAAATTGTAAAATGTAACCTATTAATTGTTTTCCATACCTCCAGGGAAATTATCATAGCTTCTTGAGCTTCCATCTCTGGGCCAAATTTTTTGGCTCTTTCTTGCCCCGTCTTCCCTGGTTTTTCAATAGCTAACCGACCTCTGTGTTGTATTTACACTAAGATCCTACACTGAATCTGATGTACCTTTTTAGGATCAAGTTCTTTCCAAAAGTGATGGACACAGTTAAAAGACCAAATATTAGAAAATGTATGGTATCTGATATGTGGTTCAATATTTATCCAGGTTAACCAAACATTTTGACGCATAAAATCTATCAGCTAGGTAAAACCATTGATTCTCAATCTTTGAGTCATTTTTCGATCCAAAAGTGGCTGATCTAACCAACTAATATCTTCAAACCTAATAAAGATATTTAAACTTGCAATGGAGAAGAATCTAAATAATTGATTCTTTCTTTTCAGGGCCCATATTAGCATCTTATATGTGACTTTCTTTGGGAACTTAGTCAAGCGCATAAAATCCATGATGTTGTGCTCATTGAGCATTAAGGACATAAAATCAAAGTCAAATAGTTTCCCATTGAAAACATGTGAGGAAGAATGTGCAAAATAATATATCTGTAGGTCTGGAAACCCAAGCCCTCCATTATCGATTGACAAATATAATACGTGTAGAGCCAACCGCAGGGATTTATTATTCCAAAGAAAAGCAGAACTCAAACCCTCCATTAGCCTAAATAAAATGTTTTGTAAAAACCAGGGGAAGCAGAAGAACAAAAAACGAAATAACAGTCAAAATCAGCATTCATGTTAAGGCAATTCTACCCAAAATAGAGAGGGTAAGATTGTTCCATTTAGAGAATAGGGACTTAATACGCCAAACGAAAGGTATAAAATTCAATCATACAAATCCTCTATATTGGCCATTGTGACAATGACTAAGTAGTGCTTAGGATTTGGGATTACTAATGACTGTAACTCTGGCATTAATGTTTCTAAAATGCATTTGCATGATAAAATCTCCTTTTTACCTTCATTAATTTTAAAACCACCCAACTCCTGATCTGCAAAGAGCTCAAAGTGATGCTCAATTCCACTTCTTCTCTAGAACTTACAAATTAACATAATATCATTGCATAGAGTGTAATTTTGGGGATGCCACCAATAGGGGTCTTATTTTAATTGTCAACTTTAATCGTTACTGCCAGGGGTTCAAATAAAAATGCAAATACATTTTGGGGAAAGCGGACACCCCTGTCTAGTCCCTCGCTGAACTTTAAAGATACCAGCTTCCGGAGAATTCATGATAATCCACGCGCATGCACCTTCATAAAGATGCAGTAAGACTGTCATGAACTGTGATGGAAAATGAAATGCTACCAATGTGTAAAAAAGGCGCTTTCCCAGCTGACCAGTTCGAAGGCTTTTTCAGCCTTGAAAAAAAACACCATGAGCTGGAATCTGTTTAATATTATAAAAGTGTATTTGTAGATAGGTCTCTACCCACGCTAAAACCATTTTGGTCTCTGTATCAGCTGGGGCCCTATTACACATAGTGCACACTTTCCCTGTGTGTGCCAGGCGCAAATAGGGAATGTGCACCTTATTACATTGAATGCACTGCCCTCAGGGCAGCTGCAAAGTTGTGCTACCCTGGGGGCAGTGAAATCAAGCAAGAAATTTTGCAACTTCGAAGCAGCCTCTGTACAGGTGGCAACCCACTTGCACTTTTAATAGTGTAGAGAGATTCCCTTGAAGGTTGCTGCAGTGAACAACTGCACCTGCCTGCAAGGGGATGTCTGGGGTTTTCATTGGATCGCCTTTTTTCTCCCTCCAGAGTGCTGCCATCATGGGGCGCACTGACAGTGTGCCAACTTTTAGGTGGTACACTGTCAGTGCACCTCCTGACAGCTTCTTTGCCTCTGTGCCAGCATCTATAATACGACACAGGCACAAAGGGAAATGAGGTGATAGCGCTGGAGCTATATATGCGCCAGCGCTATTTGTACTACGGAAAGGGCAGCACAAGCATCTGCGGACCCTTTTGTAATACCAAAGTGCCGTGCGGCACAGAAAGCGGGCACAAACACTTGCTGCACCCCCAGGGTGCTTGTGTCATACGTCCTGTGGCTTTTAGTAGAATCTGTTCTTTTATATGAAAGTCAGAAAATTCCTCCAAGATTGTTTGTATATACTTTGACTGGGTGTTCTGGAACACAATGAACTCTCATAACTGTAAGGTCTGTTCTAAAGTCAGGCAAAATATATTTTCAAACCAGGTTTTTCTATCAGCGGGTTCATCCCCTCCAGCTTTTCTGCATTTTCTGGAACTCCAACAAAACGCATATTGGAGCAGCATGAATGATTTTCCTTCTCTTCTTGCTTCTATTCTTGCTCTGAAGCTGCCCCTGTTAATCTTCAAGATCAAATATTCTCTGCTGTACTTCCAGCCAGTCAGTAATATGCACAAGTTTTTTTATCAATGCCAGTTAGTTGATTTTTTAAATTTGCCAACTTCTTCTCTTGCGAAGACTTGAGTCTACTGTAAAATTATCTCCAGCAGTTGAGTGGAAGACTGGGGAGAAGTGGAGGAGTCTTTGCTAGATCCCATTGACACTGTGCAGATCTGAGGTGAGAGTGAGTCCCTTAATTCTGAACAGGGTATTGAGATCATTGGGCTAGTCGCAATAGTTATGTTAAGTCAATGACCTGTATTCGGTGGGGGTGATGAGGTATCTGACATGTCAGAGCTTGCAAGTGAAGCTATAATATTTTTGAGAGGGATTTGAGCAAATCAAAGATCTTTATGTTTTTAATGGTGGGCGCTGTATCCAACTATTTGGCAAAAAGGGATGTGCCTGGGCTTCCTAACTTTCTCTTGACTACTCCTTCCCATGCACTTGAAGCCCATCATTTACCCCCCTTTCTCCATAGTTCCTGCTGTAAATCCACCAATGCAGTGTACACTAAGCTCTGGGGGTCAGCCGGATCCAAAGAAAGACTGGTGTTAACAGTTTTTTCCTTCTGTGAGTTCTCCACATAATACATGAGGATTGCTTTCAGTATTTAAATTTTTTCACAGGCATGGAATTCACTTCCCCACTACCGGACAGGCCTATTAATTTTTTAGAATCCATATGTAGCTTCTTGTTCCTGCAAGGGGAATTGCGCCATGTATATTGGTTTCTTTGCTTGACGAAAGAAACTCGTTAACAGTAAAAGAAAAGAGCAAAAGGAAAAACTGTCTCCCTTCACCATAAGCAACCTATTAATTGAAAATAGCTGTTAGGCACAGAAGTTTAGTCATTAATTTCCAGAAGGAAGATTATTATCTTTTTCTTTTTTTTTTATCACGTCCTCCATTCAACAACGGAGATGAGTGCTTCTAGAGACCACACAAAGAATACTGAGGGTGACCAACAGCTCAGAATCTCTCCCTTGCCTGATCTTGCTCACTGCTCTCTCGTGTTGATTTCAGAAAAAGATTAGTTGTCTCTCTTACCAGGTCTCAATGTTTTTTCCCCATTGCGTCTTTCAGTTTTGGTGTGGAGTACACCTCGGCCAGGTTGTGTCTTTGCCCATCCGTTCACGTGATCAATATCGGCCACTGGTCGATACAAGACAACAACTAACAAGCTCCTGGTGACCCGCCATGCTTGCGTTCTGCGTTCTGCTTCTTGGCGTCTTGGCGATGGTGGAGAGCCCCACCCACTGGGCTCAACCACTCCCATCTGACTAAGGCCATTGCACACTATTTATTGATAAATCTGACCTATGGTCTGCAATGAAGGCTTTCTTTTTGTAAGTATTGATTGCCTGGAGATGTATGTTCAAGATAACCTATCCTTTGTATTGGGCATTCAAGCCGGACTTTGAGCTTGTCTTTCACGCTATTACTCTTCCTACTGATTTTGTCCTTCTCTTCCACACACTACTCTTCTTTCCTTTCTTTGTTCACCATCTTTCGCTCTTTTTCTCTGCATTTCTTCCAATCTTTCTCATTTTTTCTACTGTCTTTCTGTTTCCCTCTCTCTCTGCATGTGTTTCTCCCACCCTAAATCCCTATCGCTTTCTGACATTTGTGCATCTCTCTCACTATCCAGCAATGCTCCCCTACTCTTTTCCTCTTTCTTTCCGCCCATCAGTCTTTCTCAAGACACTGATTATGCTATCACTCACTCTCTCTCTTAATTTTCTGCATCAAATTCTTTGTCTATCCTATTTATCTGTTCACTCTTTTATCCATGCAGCCATCCACATATCTGATGCATTCCTGTATAGTCTGTATTCTACAATATGAGCTGAAAATCTGAAGTGAATCATACCTGTTGATTATGTGATGCATATGGAACATCAGCATAGGTGTCTGCAAAAGGCTTTAACTATAGTTTATAACCAGGGTTCGACTCCCGCCTCGGCAGGTCTCCGGCTCATTAATTTCCCTGACTGGAAATTCTCGCCTCAGTGCCTGTTCTGATCATGGGTCCCACGCTGCAACTCTGGGTAATAGCTTGCTTAGTCTCCACAACGGCCCCAAAAGCGCTGGGATGCCTGGCTGCACCTGGGGGGGGGGGGGCCAGGAGTGGACATTTCCCAGGAAAGCCGGGAAGGGTTCCTAAGCGGTATACGGACAGCGCCTGGACACCTCCGGTGGAGGTAGCTGTGCGCTTTACAAATTCCGACATTTACATATACATTTACTATAATAGACCATCCCGTTTTTCGGGTGATGCCCATAAGAAGAGAAGATGATCAAAGTGTCAAGTGTCAACAATTGTAGAGTAGAAATGAAGGTGTCAGAAACAGAGATGGAAAAAGAGTTAGAGAGAGGGAAGAATAAAAAGAAAGTTAAGGAGTCTGACCCAATCAAAGGCACATCCATCAAGGAGTTTTTAGAAGATAAGAGTAATGGGAGTAGAAGGGGAATGGTGGATCAAACCCACAAGTGAGTGTGCCTTCAGCACACAAGTAGGTTCTTTTTCTCTCATCACGTTGGTCCCTGCCTTTCACCCCAATACATTTGCTGCTCACACAGCACAGGACTGCCCTGGAAGGCAGCTAAGATACTTTTCTTTGAATGTTCTTTGAATGTGCTCCAGAGCCCCTGTTGTTTCTGCAGCTGTCCAGGGTTGATGAAGGCATGCACAGCTATTGCCTATGCTGTTCATGTTTTTGTGATGCAGGCACACACAGCTGCTGTCCATTCTGTACCTATTTTGTGTGCTTTTTATCATTCTGTACATGTTTTTAAAGAGTCATGCACTGCTGCTTTCTATTATTTTGTCATTTGTGAAGACGTCTTGCACAGATGTTGCCCCCTGATCTACATTTTCACTGCTGCCTCACAAAGTTGATCTATTTTGAGAGAATTGTTTGCAAAAGGGCTTCCCGTGCTGTTCCATTTAATGGAAGGTCTGAGCTCCCAATACTTTATCATTCTGTGTTTTGTAAGGTAGGTGTTCACAACTCTACCTGTTTGTTGGTGAGATTTGCACTCCTGTACATGTTTTGTAAAGGATACCTTTTGCCCATATATGCCAGTGCTGTACCAGTTTTAAGCAAGGAGCCTTGCACAGCTGCATCGAGTGCTGTGCCTCCTCTGAATGGGGAATGTTTGCACTGCTGCTGCCCATACTGTGTCTGTTCTCTCTGAGGAAAGTTTCATTGTCTGCTGCCTCCACTGTGTACGTTCTTTGGGGCAATTATCAAGGGCTGGCGATATAATTATTGCCGCCTTAGCGTCCATTTTTGGGCGAAAAACAGCAATAATTATATTGCACTATGATCAAGGTCACCTAGCATGTGAATTCATGCCTCAGTACCCGTTTACTGAACGCCCAGCACCTCAACGCCAATGAGATGCAAAGTGGGCGTATCTCAATGAAATTACGTGAGAAATGTTGCTAACACGACTTTCTCCTATCATCAACGTAGCCGCTAACCCGCTTAGCAATGACAAAAGCAGCGCTAACCACGCTTATCGCTCCTTTCTTTATGCCTGCTTTCAATTTGACTTAGCCATGATATCCTATGTGAGGTGGATTGTGAGGATGAATCCACCCTGCCCTATCATCAATGAATCGCCTACCGCTGTGCAATTATCGCTGGATTTCCAGCAATAATCGCAGATTTTGCAGCTATAGCTGGATTATATATCGCATTGGATATAAGCGTTGATGATAGCGCGCTCTCTCGGCGATATGATCCAGCGATAGACGGCGATAATTATCCTCGCTCTAAGTGCGCTGAGCCATAATTATCACAGGGCCTTGTTGATATGCCCCCTAGTGAGGAACCTTACGCTGCTATGCAGAGTTTGGCTCAGTAGAAGGAGGCTTGCACATCTGCCCAAGCTGAATCTCATTTATGAAGCTTGTACTTGTTCCATCTGTACTTTATCTGTTCTTTCGGTGAAGACTATCAGCCTGATTCATCAAGCTAAATTGCACTCGCAAAGGGCAAGATTCTCAGAATCTTGCCTTTTGCGAGTGCAATTTTTGCATTTGGGATTCATCATCCCAAATGCAAAAATCGCTATTTAAGAATTCGCATATTTGCGAGGAATTGGATTTAAGGAATCTCTAATAGAGATTCCTTAAATGCAATTCATCAACCAATTAGAAATAGCGAAATCGCAATATTTGGTCTCAATTTACCACCAAGTCTGACTTGGTGGTAAATTGCGAAAATAGTGTAAAAAGCACTTTAGTGCATTTTTTTCTTTTGCATGTTACACACACACATGTCCTTTGGACATGTGTGTGCGCAACACCTGTTCAAATGTGCATTTAAGGGGTGCTACAGGGTGTCCTTTGGACACCCCTGGCACCCTTAAAATCGCTATCTTATTTGCGAGTAGCAAATTGCTACTCGCAAATAAGGGATACTCCCCATTCATTCCTATGGGCCTTTTGGCCCATAGGAATGAATGGGGAGTTATTCCTTATTTGCGAGTAGCAATTTGCTACTCGCAAATAAGGAATGTGTAGGAATCGCTATTTATTTAGCAATTCCTACATGAATACCGTTTTGCGAGTCCTCAAAAGCGAATCGCTATGATTCGCTATTAGGGGCTCGCAAAATGGCCCCTTGATGAATCAGGCTGTATGTGAAGCCTGAGCAACTGATACCTTTGCTCTACTGTTATCTGAGAACAAATTTAGCTGTGTTTTTTGCCTGCCTGTGATACTGAATCCTTTTCAAGGGATCCAACAATAGAGATTCTCTAAGCTCTTCTTCGAGATGCCAGACTGAAATTTTAGAAAATAAAAGTGTAAACATAAAGCATAGGACTCTCTCTTGAAGCCACACTTCATCGATATTTAAAGTTCTAAATCACAGCAATATTTGTCCTTTGCCACACATGTAATAGATGATAATGTTGTTAGATGAATGTGAGTGATTTGCAGCTGCTGATACATAATGCCTCACGGTACTGTGGACGATCTTGCAGCACTGTAATTTCCTGTCCAGAGATTCCTAAATAACCTTTGGATTTGTAGACACGTTTTTGGAAAATGCACAGCGTGGCTGTGTTTTTCTCAAAGCTTACTTGTAGGTAATCACTACCTTATGCCCTTCTTCTAAACAGACATATGGACTTGTCTAGAATCACACGATTTGATGAAGGTGCAGTATGGATCTGAGCCGAGTATTCTGTTGGTAAAATCTGTACTTAGACCCTCATTTACGGAATTTTGGCATATGGCAGTGCATCGAACCACCTTTCTGTGCCGCCCTAGCTAAGCGAAAGGGCAGAAATGCATCGTATTTAAGCACTATGGTTCATTCCTGTCCCTTTTCACTGTGCTGGTGCCGTTTCTGCAGCCTAGCGCCAATGTAGGCACCCTTCTACCAAGGTGCAAGGGTGCCTCTGTTGCATGCAGAATTGTTTTTGTACAGGAAGGGGTACCTTCCTGCACGGAAATAATCCTAAGAGACGTTTTCCTATTTCTGTGTGTGCTAGAGAAAAAAAATCGAGGATAAATAAACATGTTTCTCCTCATTCGCCTCACCTCTGGAGGCATGAGGACTTTGTGCTTCCGCAGGTTTACATGATTTTGTAAATCTGGGGCAGCGCCAAAATCCATGGGTGTTACGTGGAAACACCCACTGCAACGCCCATGGAACTTCTTCCAAACGCAGTTTGCAATTTATGTTGCGTTGCCTTACTCAAGATTTATGAGGCCATTCAAAGCCATGTCGGTGGCTTCATAAATCTGATTCAGAGGCCTGCTTCACTTAGGTACTACTTTATATGGTGCAAAAGTGACGAAGAGCCCGGCCTCCTCCCAGCGCCTTGAGACATTCAAGGGTGAGTAGCACGTTTTATAAACCCCTGATTGATTAGTTGAAAGAAGGAAAAGTAAGTAAAGAACAAATGGAAGAAATAACGCAGGAAAGAAATAAAGATAGATAGAATTAAAGAAAACAAAACAATGAAAGTTGAAAAATAAAAAATAAAAGTGTAAGGAAAGAATGAACAGGAGGGATGAAGTAAAAATTAAAATGAAAGTAAGATAGAAGGGAAGGATATCAAAAGAAATAAGGAAAATATATGGGAAGAGGAAAAAGGAAACAGAATAAGGAAGGAACAAATAAGTGAATGAAGAAAATATTAAATAGAGAAAGCAAACAAACAGAATAACGAAAATAGAACAAATGAAAAAGAAGCTAATGAAAATAGATGGCTAAAGAGAAGGAAAGAAAGGTGCAAAGAAAAAAATGAAAAGCAGAAAAGGAAGATGGGATATGAAAAGAATTAAGGAAAAAGAGAGGTCTATACAGTGGAAATTATGTTAACTACCAGAAAACGCGTGCTGGTCTGGCATTTGCGCACTTTTTTTTAGAGCAAAATGTGTGCTGAGATCCATTTTTGACACAATTATGCATTGCACACTAAACATCACGTTCGCATCACGTGCATAAAAGTGCACGTGATGCGAACAGCTACTTGTGTTCTGTTCGTTTGTAATGTTCCTGTGATCTCACAATAGGATTTTCACCCTAATGACATCTCATTTACACGACGTGCAGCAATTGCGTAATCTGAGGCATTTCGCATAAGAAGCGTAAAGCAAAATGCCATACATAATGCAAGAGTGAGCCGATGTAAGTGAAATTTCATCAGAACTCAGTGTCGAGTATATTTTTTAAAAAATCCACGGAGAAAACTAAAAAGAAGTAGCACGCACAAAGGCTTCTCATGCATTATTCCACTAAGAAATGGACACCCATGACATTTGCAATTTCATAAATGTTTAAGGATGAAAGCGCTCCAGGAAAGTTCCAACAGCCTTTGCGATTTCAAAGAAAGCCAGAAATGTGCTCTAAATGTAAGAGCAGGAACAAATGCCCAACTTTCTCTGTGAATCAGACACTGATGATTGATGATGAATGAATATGTACATTTTTAGTAGACACGCTGCGCTCCAAGCCACTGAATCACCAACATGCTCCTAACATTACATTTCCTTTTCAGCAATAGATCCCCCCCCCCTTTCTCCCCAGTCATTATTAACTCCCTCCCCCATCCCCCGAGAGCGCCTTTATTAGCCTCGTGTGTCAGTATTGGCATTTCACTCGATTTCATGATCCTGAAAACTTCAAATTCTTTTATATCGCGGTGAGATGCTGCGCTGCCCTCCCCAGGGAGCTCAATACTGGGTAAGTACACAAATGTAAGTAAATATATGAATAAACACGTCAGAGAGGCTCAGCAGGTGCCATCTCCAGTGCGGCCTCGATTGGATCTCCCCTGGGTCCCGGCTGTGTCTTCATCATGCCTTCAGTGCAGCTCCGTCTCATGAAACGTCAGTGAGTTATCTTTCATTCCCTCGCAAGCCATCGAGTGACCTTGACAGTAACCTAATCTATTCTGGCAGATTCGAGATAGAGCGAAGACGCGGCGGAGACGGCCCTGCTGCTTTCTGCTATTGATCGGCGGATTGAGTGAGGCTTATTATAAGGCCAATGAATGTGTCAGTCCCCGGCTCCTCCTGGAAGAAGGTGTGGGACAAGTGGGACACACATTTAGACAAGAGAGGATGGCCACGTGCATGACGCGGTCCTGAATAAATTTGTACTTGTAAAGCGCACTGCTGCCCCAGCAACGGGGCGTCCTGGCGCTGTACTCATACCGCTGTGGAACCCTTCCTGGCTTTTCCCTGTGAAATGTCCACTCCTGGGCACCCCCAATGTGAAGCCAGGCATCCCAGTGCTGTTGGGGACGTTGTGGGGATTAAGCAAGCAGTGTGGGACCCATGATTAAGAATAGGCACTGAGGTGAGAATTATCAGGTCCAGGGAAATTGAGCCCAAGATCCGCCGAGGCGGGAATTGAACCCTGGTCCCGGGCCAGACCTCAGGGTCTGCCGCTCTAACCATTGAGCCACACTTTTCCATCCATTGAGCCACACTTCTCCTTTGTCTGATGGGGTGGTGCAAGCGAGCCGCTCTCCTAGCCTCAAGGGCTTGCTTTCTCTGTTTCTACATTCCTGATTAACAACACCAAAGAAATTGAGGTTCATTCAAATACATCCACAGATCACGGAAATTCCTATATGAAGAATCCTCAATCGCGACTTCTGTAAACACTTGCCCCTGCCACTACTATCCTATCCCTCCAATTGAAACTGCACATGTATTAACTTTACAGAGGATTCCTAGTGCCTAAAGCCAACATTCCCATTTTATCCCTCTTCCTTGACGCAGTTCTTATGTTTGACAGTGTCCTGCTGTCTGTGACAGGCCTAGAGAAAAGATATATTTTACCTCCTATGTCTGGCACCTTCCTAAAACAGGTCATGTTAAGTCCTGACTCTAGAACTAGGTTCTTTGCAGAGGCCAAGAATCTGCAGAGGCCCAACTGGTAAGTTATTCTAATATATTATGTTTCTCTTTGCCTCCCTCTTTGTAAGAATACATTCTGAGCCCCATTTTATGGTATGGCATGGCAGCACAGCTGTTCCCAGACAATTATGTGAGCATCACTGAAGACAGGCTGTGGCTCCAATCACATGTTGGGAACATACACACTTTGATTGGGCAGAAGCTTCCACAGAAAAGTGATTGACGTCCACTAGCTTTGATCATTTTCTTTATTTGTCCAGCTGCCTAAGCTTGAACTTAAAAGGGGCACATGTGACATTGTAATACTACTAAAGTGTCTTAGATAATGAGATACATTCTGTTGTTTTTTTGTGGCAGCAGAACAGATGGGAGGAGGGCAGACATTGACCTATATAGATTTGTGCATTCTGCTTGAGAGTGCAACTGTCACCTGACCTTTCAACCCACACCAATATTATTCTACAGTTCTTTGCTTCCAGGCAAATCCATATCTATTCCCATGCTAATTACTTGTAATGCTTCCCATTACCATTCAACATTCCTTTAAAGCGAGACATATAGCCATTGCCAATGCTTGCTCATCATGAGGTTCCATTCACATGCCCAGAGATGTTTTATTGCTTCCTCATCACATGAGAAGGTGGGAAGGAAGGGATGGTGGAATGAAGACAGAAATTAAAAAAACCTTTACTCTGATTAATGAAGAATATGTGTAACAAATTAGGTCATTGTGTGCTCCAGCATGTGTATAGCCTTATTGAGGGTCCTCAAATCAGCCTGTGAAAATGAATTAGTTACTTGATGTACAAATGCTGCAGGTGACCACATCCCCATTAATGTCACTGCCTTTCTCATGATTAGTCCTGGGTGTGTAGTTCCACTCCACATGCAGAGTTTTCCTCGCTCTGTGTAGCGCGTAGAGTTCCGAAAAACAAACAACATTTTTCGAGGTGGGCGGTCACAGATGACCGCTATCGCTGGTTTTGAGAAAACTTTATTTCTCGTTGAGGAAGCTGCCACTCAAGTAGAACATCTGCTAGAGCAGCAAAGGAAGCATCATTAACAACCACAGGGGCTGTCCATAAACCCCGAACCCGGGACAATCGGTTATAACATCAAACAATAGGTTCAGGGAAAGAAAACCTAAAATTATGCATGGTCTATTGAAGAAATTAAAGAAATATAATCAAAAAAAGAAAGATTGAGGAAGCCCAAAGAACTATATTGTCAGTATCAAAAGGAATATTATTTATTATAAATATAGCACATAATCATTAAAAATCTTGACTCAAGACAAACAATGCTGGTATACATAAGCAGAACATATAACAAAAACCAGACATGTGGCAGACAGAACCACTACATGGTAAAGAAAGAACAACATATACATAAATATAGTGTCCTTGTAAATTTGGCCACAGAAAAGCGTCGTCGGCGTTTTGACCGCTGGTTATTTATGCAGTCATCTTCAGGACAGAGAAATGGCTTGAGCGTTGTATATCTGAAAAAGATCGATGGGGACCAATCAATGAATTATGGTCATCCACATGTTTACTTTAGGTGAGTGGGAAAACATGTCGGAAACACTACGTGAATTAGGGTTTAAAATCTGTTGCAGTGGCATTCAATCTTCAACCAACTGTACGCCCAATATTTTGGCAGCTGTGAAAAATCGCAGCGTCTGGGTGCCCACGCGTATGTATTTCCGTCTGCTTCAAAGGAAGCAAGCAGCACCCTCTTATGCTGTACATGGTGCAGTTCGCACTGATTTTCCAACACAGAACAATACACCCAGCACTAAAAGTCAGCACAAACTGCATGATCTAACGCACTCCGCCCTTTGCAGAACTCCAGGTAGACTGGTAGAGTTTTTTTGTCACTTCATGCAATTCAAGGGGACTAACCAATCTCCCCCCAGGCCTACTCATGATACCACAGACCCCCTCCTTAGGGAACCTTATGACTGTTAATCAGGACGCATCAGTGCCTCTTTGTGGTGTCTAATCGGGCGATGACAGATCTGGAAACACCTGAAGCATGATGGAAGTAGGGCAGGAAGAGGCCTTTATGCATCCTTTACCACGTAGAAAAATTATATGAGACAAAAAAAATGACATCCGAGCATGAAAAAATTAGTTGCGTGGATTCAGGTCAAGTATTGAGGGATGTGTCAGTATAAGGAGAGGATAAGTGATAATAATTATTCAAGTTTCAAATGTTTGCTTAGTATACAGTGGAGGTAATTTTTTTCATGGATGCAAAGAAATCTACACCCATGAAGTGAGCTTCAAAGATGAAGCATGCATTATGCAGTAGAGAATCTCTCTCCACTTTTAAACACAGTGATAGGAGGAGTCAGAGCAGGCTCTGTAAGCAACATAGAAAAAGCAGGAAGAGGGATTCCCCTTCACCAGCAACAACAACTTGCCACTGTTTCCTTTTACTCCAATAGTACTACCACAAGTGATTCCCCTTCCATGGACTCTGGTCTTTCGTAGACTTCCTCCTCCTCTAAACCTGTTATATTTGTATTCCCAGAGAGTTCATGGTCATGACACATGTATTGTATCCGTCAACCAACTTCAGCAGATGATAAAGGATACAGTCATGTGTGTATTTTTCTAATAGCTTCACTGATGGGATAGTTCTCAGTCCTCAGGTTCTGAAAATTGTGCTTTCTTTTACCCAGAAAGAGAAGACCCAGTCCCAGAGGACTGACTATTGCTGCCTCTGATGACAGATTTCCAACTTATATTTTCAGGCTTGTGTTGAGCACACACTGGACCGTTCTCCTCAAATGCTTATTGTTGTAATTTCTCCTTTAAATGCAGAATTCTTCTAAAGAATGTTGGGTTGGGGTTTGGGAATGTTTGTGTTTAAGTCAGGCAGTTGTATCCTGGACTTGGCTGCTGGAAGACTTGCCTCCCTGGTGGGAATATAATAAAGCCTGTTCCTGTTCAATCAATCTGGCTGTTGACTTTACATTACTATGTTAGTTTCTCAAAGTAGTGATGCGCTTGATATTTTTGAGAAGTTTCCAATGGTTTTCAGTGGAAAGCTTGGACTTTAAAAAATGTTTAAACATAAAATAATTCTGAAAAACAATGCTAAGTCTGTGGTTCATAAAGTAAGGAAGGCTCCTAACCTCATGTTGAAACCACTTCAGGAGGAGATTGAGAGGTTGTTAAAATTAGATGTGATAGAAGAAATAGAATCTTCCGAATAGCTCGCACCGATTGTTTTGGTGCCCAAGGACAAAGGAAGCAAAATTAGGATGTGTGTAGACCTCAGGAGTCTAAATAATGTAATATGGGTGGATAGGTAACCGCTGCCCAATATCAATGAGATACTGACAAAAGTGGGTGGTTCTAATGTGTTTAGTGTCATGGATTTATCTGCTGTATATCATCAGATAATGCTTCATGAGGAGTGTAGGCACCTTACATCATTTGTCACTCCGATAGGTGCTTACAGATTCATCAGAATGCCTTTTGGTTTAGCAAGTACTGCTGCTTGTTTCCAGAGGGTTATGAAAAATGTATTATCAGGTATTGATTCCGTCCTCTTTTTTCAAGATGACATTTTAGTGTATGGTAAAGATGGGAGCGAGCATACAATTTTTGTGTGGAATACTTACCAGGCCTTAGGAATGTTCCTGCTGATTTTCTTTCAAGGTTACCGTTAGAAAAGATCTTTGTACATGATTCGGATTTAGTTCAGCATAGTGTCTTGTGGGTGAAAGAATCAGCGATAAATGAAGAAGAGTGGAAGAATTGTTTTTCAAATGATTTAGCTAGAGTGGAAGTCATTGATTTTATCATAAATGGTTGGCCGATGTTAAAAGATGTTAGTGATGTGGCTAGAGGTTATTGGAATGTTAGGGACGAATTGCACATTACTCAAGGTGAATTGTTTCGGGGTGATAGATTGGTTCCTCCTTTGTTGATGAGAGAGAAGTTAATAAATTTGGCACATGAGGGACATCTTGGACGCAGCCTTACCAAAGCTAGAGTTAGAGAGTCATATTGGTGGCCGGAATTAGACCGTGAGGTGGAGTCTGTTGTCAAAGATTGCAACATTTGTGCAGGAAATGATAAGTCAAGGAAAGTGAGGGTCACCCCACTTTCACATGTTGCAATTCCAGAACGTCCTTGGTCAAAATTAGCAGTGGACATTGTTGGTCCTTTTGACAATTTAGCACCTTCTGAGAGATTTGTTGTGGTTTTAGTGGACTGTACGTCAAATGGTTATCTGCGTGTTGTTTGAGTTCTGTTTTGAGCAAAAATGTTACTGAGTTTTTGAAAGATGCCTTTGCATGTGAAGGGGTTCCTGACATTCTAGTGTCTGACAACGGGGTACAATTTACATCGCAGGAGATGACCAGTTTTTTGAAAGATTTGTCCATTACCCATCACAAAACTGCTCTTTATGCTCCCCAGGCCAATGGCCTGGTTGAGAGTATGAATAGGTTAATTAGAGCTTGTGCTCAGAATGCTTTTGAATCAAAGGTTGCCCTCAAACCCATTCTTAGAGAAAAACTTTGGGCGCACAGGAACACTCCTAACAGTGTGACGGGCATCTCACCTTTTAAGTGTTTGAAGGGGAGGGTGGCTGGTTCAAAGTTGAATCCCTTATGGTTGAGTGTGAAAGACAGGGGTTGTGTTGTAAATAATGGGAGAGTAAAAAATTATCAAAATAATTACAAAAGGAGATTTGATTTTAAAAAAGGTGCGAAAAAAGTGTTTTGGAAGGTGGATGATTCTGTTTTTATAAAGAAAGCAGTGTGGTCACCAAAAGGTGAATCAAAATATTTTGGACCAAAAAGAATTGTTGAAGTTATGAGAAATGTTGTCAGGCTTGAAGGGGGCGATGTATGGAGCATGTCTCATTTATCGCATTGTGCTAGAGAGGATGGTAGGAGGGTTTGTTCTGACAATTTTGTGAAAAAGAATGGTTTTAATAATTTGATGCAGAACATCTCTTCACGCAGCACAAGAATTAGAAGACCTCCTTTGTATTTAAAAGGTAATTGTGTCAAATGATTCTTTGTTCTTTTTTTTTCTTTAAATATTTTTTTATTTTCTTTCGTTTTTTCTGTTAATTACAATGCAGCATTTACAGTACAGAATTTTCACGCCGTTATACGTACGTATACAGTATGATTCTTTGTTCTATTATCATACAGATGTCATGTTTTCTTGCTTATATTTTTGTTGTTTTCTTTTTGCATTGCCTTTTAGTTTAGTTCAGTTCTTTTTGTTTTTGATTCTATCTGTTGTATTATAATAAGGGAGATGTGTTGTAATTTCTCCTTTAAATGCAGAATTCTTCTAAAGAATGTTGGGTTGGGGTTTGGGAATGTTTGTGTTTAAGTCAGGCAGTTGTATCCTGGACTTGGCTGCTGGAAGACTTGCCTCCCTGGTGGGATTATAATAAAGCCTGTTCCTGTTCAATCAATCTGGCTGTTGACTTTACATTACTTATATCTGATATCTTAGAGGAAAACAGTGCCACATTCCAGCACGTAGTATGAACCGTTGCAGCACATCTACATTGAGTGTCTAGGTCCATGGTGCAGCTCTGATCCCTACAGAAAGGCATTCTACAGGACCGTCTCTTCATGGGACAAAAGCTGTCTGAACACAGCTTTCAGGAGATAGTCAAGCAAGCAACAGAAACTGGGAACCTTGCAGTTATTTTTAGTGCACAGCCTCAATCAATGTCATACAGAAATCCCAAACTGAGATCCCAGACTCATTTGCAAACAATATCCTACATGTTTTTCAATATTGGCACCCCGTTAATTCCTGTGCTGCCCCAAACAGCAAGGACACAGTTATGTTTGTCTGGTAAGTAAACATCCTGGATATTTCCATGGTAGGAGTCTACATAAATCCAACTGCAGGGTGAGTGGTAAATTCAACAGTTCTGCTCTTACTTGACAGCGGGTGTGAGAGACAGCCTGGCTGTTTGGCAAGCCCCAATAATCTACTGATGAGTGAGGCCTTGAGCCAGACATTTGGAACTATTTGAGGTGTGTGCTACTATCCCTATCTCACTAAACGAGTGGGTCACAGGACGTCGATCATATTATTTTCAACTGACCCAGAACATTTCTGCTTAATGTACTTATATTCCCGGTTCACTTAGGTTTTAGAGGTTTGATAGCTTCAATGGGAAATTCCAATTCACACTGTAAACCATGTTGGTGGAATGGGAGTAGGGGTGCAAGGGGTTGGTTGATGCCTGTGGCTGGATGAGGAGCTAACCCCATCCAATCTGGTGTGTTCCAGCAGAATCGATTGCTGTGTGGGTATTCCAGGACTATCACTGGACTCGTGGATCCCTTTTGAAACCTTTCAGAAGGGGCTACCATTGAAAAGGTCAGATTCTTCCCAGAGGTGATTGCACTTAGTGACTAGGGGCCAGATGTGCAACCGTTTTTAGTGGTCACAAACAGGAAATCAGCTTGTTTGCGACTGCTAGAAAGGTTTGTAGCATGTACCAAATCTATTTTGCAAGTCAGTAACATGTTATTCATAGACTAGGTTTTGCAAGTCACTATTAGAACTAATATTGAGTCTCAGAGGGATGTAAGATTGTTCTGCGACCGCAAAGGCGCTCGCAGAACAGTCACAATTACCACCAATGTCAAATTGGTGGTAAGCCAGTCGCAAACGAGAAGGCATCCCAGGGAACCCCTTCCCCTTTGTGATTGGCCGCAAACATTTTTTAAAGAGCGTGCTCTTAAAAAATTTAAAGGAACTGTTTCATTTTTCTTTTTTAAATGCAACCGTTTTCCTTTAAAGAAAATGGGCTGCATCTAAAAAACAAAACTGCTTTATTAAAAAAGCAGTCACAGACATGGTGGTCTGCTGAACCCAGCAGGCCACCATCCCCGTGAGTGCTGGCCATTTCCAAAGGATCGCAAACGGCGACCTGCCTCATGATTATTAATGACGCAGGTCCTATGTGACCCATCTGGGAATCGTAAACACTGTCTTAGACACTGTTGTAAATCAGTGTTTGTTACTCAACAATTTGTGAGTCGCAAAAGATTGCAAATTGTGCATGGCAAAAACAGTGGGTTGTACATCTGGGCCCCAGATGATTTGACATGTAGCAGTTAGCGTTATAGCTTGTAAGGGTCACACAGTTCTAGTAGGGTGGGATTCACTTTTCAGGGCTTCAAAACCTGATGGTCATCTGATTGGGAAGAGAGGCTTTCATAGCTGCTTATGCAGAAAACGTATATGGTTCAATATACGTATGTGAAATATGGTAGAAATAGATGCTTTTCTGCGCTTAAAAGAAAATGCTATCCTCACACCATGATGACTTTGCTTAGAGTTTAATCACCTGAAACCTCCACGTGGTACACTAAAGGCGAAATAATGACACACAATGTGCTCTCCCAAGATCTTAGTGTATACCACGCAGACACCTTTTCTCACTTTTTCTAGAGCTAAGTGGTCTGAAAAGACAATCACATGATGTACAGTAGCAAATTTCACTTCTGATCTGAAAGCTGAAATATTTAATACTTAGCTTACCCTTTTCCCAAGGATTTAGTTCCCCGTGCCTAGACTTGAAATATATAAAACAAATATTTGTTAAAATTGCTTTAATCCTGTAATGACTACTATGAAGGTAGAAGGTGCACTGCCGTGGGTTATTTTGGATGTCTTAACAATGCGTTTTATAGAATGTTCAAATAGTTGGGTGCTCTCACAGGTAGCGCCTCCGTCCGTGTGGCGCGTTTAGTAATATTAGTGAGTAGTGCACGCTTAGGTTGCAAATGCATCCCTGTTATAGAGGCACTCCATGGGGTTCAAAACAGACTCCAAGCTTATTTAAAGTTTCTTTGTTTTATTTATTCTCAGTTTCTTTTGCAAAGTTTCTGTGATATTGAAGACATATCACTTAGTTATGACGTTTCAAAAATCATATCATGAGAAATTTCAAATGGCAAAACTCCAATGCATTTCGGGCTATGCCAGCCCTTTATCAAGGAGAACTGAAAGATGAAGAAGACATAACAGACTATCAGTAAATGAAAATTAGTCAGGTGGGGTTAGTGTGGTAACAAGCGTGTTTGTGATAGGAAAAGCATAGGTAAGAGAACCCAAACTTCACCCAACCGGGATGTGAGAAAGAACGTGATTGTAGTAGGTCACATCGTGTTACTAAAACTATCGGGAGTACTAAAACACAGGTCGGGTGGGGGTGCAAGATGAGCCATGACTTACGCATCGCAAAAATCCATGTGGCGTGGTTACGATCTAAGATGCGAGAAAGTTTAAAGAGGTGTGTTAGTGCCAAGCTCGTAACACGATGTACCTACCACAATCACATTCTTTCTCACATCCCGGTTGGGTGAAGTTTGGGTTCTCTTACCTATGCTTAAGATTGGAGTCTGTTTTAATCCTGTAATGCCATCTCTAGGCTGTGACACCATTTACACATCACTGTGTTTTTAACTTGTGATTTATTTTATCACCAGAATTCTTTGATTGCAATATAGCACCATATCATATGGTTACCCATTACGTAGTCTCCAATTCCTTCCCGTATTAGACATTACTATGTTAATATTATTTTTAGCACCACACTTTTCTCCGGCTCAGTCTGTGACACAAACTTTCTCCGGCTCATATTTGAAGGAAGAGTACATTTTATTTAGGCATGGGCAACATTTGAATTACATAGGAGTAACTGGAGTACTTTCAATAATTAAGCCAATTATTCTTGTCTTGCCAAATTAACGAAATTATGCTATTACTCCAGCTTGAGTAGTTAAGAGTCATATGGGGCAAAAATCCTATTGCAGGAGCAGAGGAACAACGTACTAAGAGAGTGTGAGAAGCAGTTGGCTATGACTGATTATCCCCTGTGGCATTTAGTGACATTTCCTGAGCACAAAATGCCTCCTCCAGCCCATTTTGGACACAAGGGTGCATTTTGCAGTAAGAAAATAGTGCTAAATGTTGGATTACTCTTCTCATGTAATTACGCATAATTACTAGTGATTTTGGAGTAATTAGGCTACAGAGAATTACGCCTTTGACGCCTATCCCTAATTTTATAATTACTAGGTATAGGGTATATGACTAGTTTGATTTCTCATGCCCAGTGTTGGTAGTATTTACATAGAGATGTCATTTTTTGGGCGGCCTGTTTCTACTGAGGCAGATAAGTCATCTGCTGTCCTTCCTTTGTTCATATCAGTCACACAAAAAAGTACATACATTTTCATGATATAATGTTGTACTGCTATAATTCCTGTCTTTTCACAGAGTTCTCACAGCAGTTTTGGTATCTGTATGCAGTGCATCGAGCTCATCAACACCAGAATGATAAATGACTAAGCTGGCTTTACTTGGAACTAAATGTGTGACCTGCTGCTATCAGAAGATGTCAACGGTGAACACTTGACCTTCTGAGCTATCTCCATACCTGCAAGATGTGGAGGCACTGGAATATGTATTTCAACAGCTTCCTGAAAATTGTGGTGCCCCTAAAACACATGGAAGTAAAATACCTACTCCAAATTGCACACATCGAGTAAGCAAAGCAAGTGATACTGCTACCTTCAACCACCAGAGCAGTTCAGTTGGAAAATGTTTGCAAAATTTGGGTCATATTGAATTTCACCATACAATTGTTCAAGGAAATGAGCTGCAACCTAAAGTCAAATATTTTATGTGCATTTAGGAAGGTCCAAGTCCTTTTCTAGAATATTTTAGACATCAACTACCTGTAAATGTTAGACCTGTTAGCCTGGGATGGGTCTTCCCCCAAACTTTCTGCCCTTCCTTCTCCATTTTTGCTGTTCATAATGTTTGCTGGCCTTAGGACTCTGTGCACTCTACCACTCCTAAGCAGTGCTAAAGTGCAAGTGCTCTCTCCTCTAAACATGGTAAAATTGGCCTAAACCCAATTGCCACATTTAATTTACTTGTAATTCCCTATTTAGCTGGTACTACTGGTACCCAGGGCCTGAATATTAAATGCTACTAATAGACCTGCTGCACAGATTGTGCCATCCATTTAAGTAGTCCTTTAAACATGTCTCAGACCTGCCACTGCAGCCTGTGTGTGCAGTTTAAACTGCCATATTTTGACCTGACAAAATAGGCATTTTGCCAGGCCTAAAACGTCCTTATGGTAAGCCTACACATGCTTGTATCTGTGCTACATAATGCAGCACACAGGCAATGAGTAGGTAAGGAAGAAAATACATATCATTTCAGGAAAGTCACATGAAAATTGTAAATCTGTCATTTAGTGCTACGTTTTAGTAGTAAAGGCTTGCTTGTGTCAATTATTGATTTGAGGATGCATTCCACGCTAAAAAAATAGCATATAAAACAAGGGTTCCGTGAAACATATTCTCTCACATTTTTGTTGTTCACATTGATCCCAAGTTCCCACTCTATATACACAGAAATCTGTGCAAGATTTGAAGAGTGTCCAACCTTTTTGTATGTCTTTGACCTGCTTCTAGTCCTTTGTTGCTTTAAGGCCTTCTCAAAGTGTTTAGAAGGGAGGAAATCCTTTACACCGCCGAGTCCGAGGCCATGGATGCTACACTATCTGGAAAGTCATAGTCTTAGGTGCACCAGCAACAACAGTCACCAAAATCCAGACTATGACAATTTAAGGGCTGTAGAAAGATGGCTTGAGTTATTCTGAAACACTTTGCCCCACATTGTACTAGATGATTGGGTTCTGGATTGCACTGGGGAACATGGTGTGCAGCTGAACATGCCAGATGGTGCTCCGCTGAAAATCTTTGAACTCCCCCAAAAATGTAAAACTGGGTAATCTAAAACCTAACATAGAGGAAAACCGAACAAATTTGAAGGGTTGTCGATGACTAGCTGGGCTTATCCTGCAACAGCTTTAGCGAGAACTGGTGATCAGACAGATCTCTATGTGCATGGTGCGGAGACTACGGTGCCCTCAGAGGATTACTGACCCACTCATCCCATATCTGCAGACCTGGAGGGCATGTCCAGGCACAGCAAACAATGAAAACCAATTTCGCCTTACCAGGAACAGAAGAAAGTTCAGCTATAAAAGATCATATGGAGAGACAGAAGCAGAGCATCATATCTTAATCTGGAACTCCAACCAAACCGGTAGCAACCTGAAAATATTTATTGGATCCATATAAATGGTGGGTGGAGAGGTGAATGGGCTAAAGGAAGCGCATTTAGGAATACGAGTAAATAACTAAATTAACCAAAGTAAGTATGGCAGGGACAGCTTAAGTATAACAAAGTCACACTTGGAGCCGAAGCTAGAAGCTCAAATCAGAGCACAGCAAATCATAAGAGCCCGAGTTAACACCAAACCCATAGAAAGTCATTGAAAATAGAACATGGGCCCATCAAAATCACTTATCTCCTGGATCCTTCTTTCAGGCACTAGATAATTAGTGAATAGACCTAATGCAGAAAAGGACAAAGGATAAGAGGCAGTAGCATTGTCCCATACTCTCAGAGCACCGGGAAGAAAAGCATACGTCTGCAACCCCTAACCCCCACAATAAAGTGGTATGAAGCGGCAGATAGAATTATTACAACATACGGAAAGGCCTTGGGGAGAAAGATAAAGATGATAACCTGTGAGATACTGCAAAGAACTTTAATACAGAGAGTTGGGTGAATCACCTGGTTGTCCAAGAATTGAACCTAGAGAATAAATTTGCGATTTAATGTTAGATGGGGCCACTTCATCAATAAAATATTCTGTAGACAAAGATAGTAAATGTAATGGCTGAAGTAAGAAGCAGCATCAAGATATTTGAAGGTGACCAGAAGGAGATTCAATAAGCTTGGAAGCACAATGAGCTTACTATAATCTGCCATGCAGGAAACAAAACTTTTTGTAAAAAGAAAACGCTGACGGAATTCCTCATCTTAGGTCACAAGAGAAGTCCATTCTAGAAAATCTACAGAGACTTGAAAGCCTTTCCAAAAGGAACAATTTAAGATTTTTTTAAATTACCTGAACGATTAGCAGGGCAGGGTATAAAAAGCTGTGTAATAGCCCTTCTCAAGGGATTACACTTAAAATCTATTCAATGACACCTGTCAACAAGGAGATACAGAGAGCACATAGATACCTCTAAATTCAACCTTAACAAACAAAAGCATGTTGAAAGTTCTAGTACATTTTTATACCCATACAGTCAAAGAACACATACTTGAGATTGCTCCAGCCAAAGAACACATACTTGAGATTGCTCCAGCCAAAGAACACATACTTGAGATTGCTCTGAATAAATAATCACCAGAGGCTCTAAACTGCTCATTCCTAATACGTTCAGACAATTACCGCCCCACTGAAGAGAGTCATGTGGAGCTAGGATGGGGTAATTACAGAAGCCAGGGGAAAAGGTGCAAATAAGGCATCCAGCAATGCTAAAGTTAATGAGGCAGAATAAAACACATACAGCCTGATTCATGAAGCTAAATTGCACTCGCAAAGGGCAAGATTCTCAGAATCTTGCCTTTTGCGAGTGCAATTTTGGCATTTGGGATTCACAATCCCAAATGCAAAAATCGCTAATAAAGAATTAGCAAATATGCGAGGATTAGCATTTAAGGAATCTCTATTAGAGATTCCTTAAATGCTATTCATGACACTTTTAAAAATTGCGAATTTGCAATTTTGGGCCGCTATTTACCGAGAGGTCAGACCTCTCGGTAAATAGCAAAAACTTAGAAAAATGCTTTTAAAAGCATTTTTCTAAGTTGCATGTTGCACACACACATGTCCTTTGGACATGTGTGTGCGCAACACCTGTTCAAATGTGCATTTAAGGGGTGCTACAGGGTGTCCTTTGGACACCCCTGGCACCCTTAAAATCGCTATCTTATTTGCGAGTAGCAAATTGCTACTCGCAAATAAGGGATACACCCCATTCATTCCTATGGGCCTTTTGGCCCATAGGAATGAATGGGGAGTTATTCCTTATTTGCGAGTAGCAATTTGCTACTCGCAAATAAGGAATGTGTAGGAATCGCTATTTATTTAGCAATTCCTACATGAATACCGTTTTGCGAGTCCTCAATAGCGATTCGCTATGAATCGCTATTAGGGGCTCGCAAAACGGCCCGTTCATGAATCAGGCTGATAATTTCCAGAACATAGAGGAAATAGATACCTGGCAATGGCAATTGAAAAAGTAATGGTAGGTAGAAAAGGAACGTAGTGACTGAATAGACTTATTCACATTATTGCATATTATTTATTAGCTACTACAGTCAATTTCTGTTAATCTGTTTTTTTAACTTTTAATTCTTGGGGGTAGATTAAGTTAGAATTAGGGGGAAGGCTAAATTAGAATTCAGTGCCACAAATGGGTGGTGAGGATTCTAAGGGGAAGGGGGTGATACGGTGGGGAGCATATGAGCAGGAAAAATAGAAGATAATACAGTCCTCATACAGCAGAATTTAAGTTAGTCACATGATTAGGATGCATGACTCAATCAGGCAAATATATGGAGCTGGTGTTCCATATGTGAGATGTTAATGCCCTAAGAATCATTCAAGAGAAAAATAAGGTCGGTATTAAACTATTTAAGAGAGCACAATGCACATTTGATTCGACCACTTGAAACACATCCAACCAGTAGAGCATTTAGACATCTAACCAGTAGACATTGTTCAATGGGAAAGGTTGGGTGAAACAAGTGGTCTGTTCTAATCAAGCTGGCGACACACAGGGGGGTGCAATAATGACAAGGCATAATTTGGACATTGAGACCATTCAAACAAAAACTGATGAGTTGGCCTGAAGGGGAATAGCAAAGGTATTAAACACAGTAGTAGTCTGTTTGTTTTCCTTTGCTAGTATGGCCTATACAGTTGACCACCTGATACCCTAGTCTTAAAACTGCTAAGATTTCAGAAGCCATTGGTCATGGGAAGGACGACAGCACCCTGCTTAATGTCAGTCTAAACAGATACATGTGCGACCCACAATACAAACTCAGAAAATGTGAAGGTACTGGCTTAATTTCATGCAGAACCAGGGAGTTCAAGATGTGTGGAGAGAACGTTTATGAAAAGTGACGCATCGCTGCGTGAAAACAGCGATGCGTCACTTTTCACTGCGCTCTCCCTGCGACACTAATGATGCGTCATATTTACAGTATGACGCATCATGTCGCAAGGAGTTACAGATAAGTCAGTATTTCTGACGTATCTGTAGGCGCAAAAGTGACGCATTGCTGGAGTTTGTCACAAAAGTGACGCAACTCCAGCAATGTGTACTTTCACATAGGGCAAGCCCCATGTGAAAGGGCCTGCATCAGTCTCACGCCTGCCATGAGGCAGGCGTTAGATTTTGATGCATTAGCGTCCAAGAAATGACGCAGTGAAATCTTATAGATTTCATTGCGTCACTTCTCTGACTCTTTCTTGCGACAAAATGCCCCCCCTTGCATACATTATACCTGGCGCAGGTATAATGTGGCGCAGGGGTTTACAAAGTGACGCATCTAGGTAGATGCGTCACTTTGTAAATGTGGTGCAACAAGGCACATTTTTTACTCCACTGGTGCGTCACAAAAAGTGCTTCAACCCCCCCCCCCCGGTCGTGTGTGTCAACCCGGGCTGAGACAGCTTCCCGGGTACACACACAGACAGTTTTTGAGCTGCCATAGGCTGGCTGGTTGGGCGTCCAACTTTTGCAGCCGCACCCAAGTACTTCCCAGGTCTTTAAAAGACCATTTACTTGTTAACAAGGCTTTGTTGTGTTTTTCACCTGTAGTATGGCCTAAGGCCTGCTTTGCGCGCATGTTATGTTAGCATGGCTTATTAGAAGTTTAAACGCCATTTTACCTCTTGCTGCTTTTGCACACAATACTGCATAGCTGTTTTTGTAAGTTAGCCTTCACGAAGGTCTACACATGAGAAAAGGTTTTGTTTTCGACATCTCTAGACTAACATTGTGCCCCTAGTCTGTACAGTGAGTGCTGAAGCCGTCAACATTATCAAAACATGGTAGCTGTTTTTCGACATGTTCGAGTAACGCTTTCTAGACACAGCAATTTGCCAGCTGTGAGCCAACTAAGATTCTGGCGCCCTTATTATTGCACACTTCTCATGATTTCAAACACTTGGAAGATTTTCTGTGTCCAGGGATGCAGAGAGCTTATGCTGATCCAGATGTGATTTACTCTTACTGAGCGGAAAGGTAATGGGGTCCCCCAAACAAGCCTTAGAGACCGTCTTTAGTTTATAATACATAGTTCCTATATAGGGAGGGTGTTAAGACTAGGCGCTATAAGACCTGTTTTCACCATTATTGTAATATATTTCTCCTTTTGTATTTTATGGAATTGTAACAATGCTGACCATATTATTTCTAATCATTTGCCCGCTTATGTTGGCAAAGATACTGCACCTGAGATCACGTTGTTAAAATAAATATTTTAACCTTACCCGTGTCTCTAATTTACTCCTGTTGTGGACTGGTATGAGAGTATAACAAAAGAGTGTTCTCACTTCCCACCATTCCTGAGATGGTCCTAAGTCGCATGATCTAGGTTGTCTAATCATTGGTTACTTTGCTATAGGAAGAAGAACTAATGTTACACTGATGCTAGCTGGTTGGGTTTTTTTTAGGTACTGAGGTGAGTTTCTGGTACACCACAATTCACTGATGTCCTAGGTCTCGGTGCACAGTTTTGTGTATGAGCAAGATCCTTGCAACACACCCCTCCTTAGAGCACCTGCATCTACACTCTGCCCATTGCTGGAAGAATTATTCCCCCTGAAATTTTTAGTAGCCGCCCCCCGAAATGTGGCTCTAGTTGCGCCTCTGATATAGATGGACATGGCATCAGAGTAAACTATATCTTTCACCAGTGAATAATGTGGAGCACACACTGATGGTGAATGAGGGCTAAGAAAAAGAATTATTGGGTTCTGCACATTATGAAGAATTGCTATTCTATAGAATTCCATCTTCCTACAGAGGAACCTCTTTTAAGGAACACTCCTACATCTCTCACTTTGGAATGGAATCATGCGCTGCAGAAAGGGTGCTCTTCTTTGATAAACTTCCGGGTATGGTTTTTTTTAAATTTGTGTAATTATGAGAAATGTCATGTAGTTATTCGAAATGCAAATACATAATGTTCTGCTATATTTTAGCATGAATTGCATCCTCGCATCACTTTTTGGCACGAGTATGCACTCAATTAGGAACACCACAACAACTGCTCCTTACATCCTGATGTGTAATGTGTGTTCATAATAAAGTGAATTCGCCATTCGCGGTAACCCTTTACTGAGAATGGCACTAATAACTCAAAGTGGCGCAGTTTTGGGAATTTAGTTTAACTACTGTAACGTAAAATTCCAAAAATGACACAAATTACGTGGGCCTAATTTAAGTGTCTCCAGGTCTACAAATAATTCAGGTTACCTGTTTAACTGGGGGGCACAGATTCTAATCAATACTTTTTCTGACCTCTAAGCCAAGCAAAAAATGTCCCTCCATCCTAGTTCTAAAGAGGGCGAATACATTTGTCCATCAGATCTTCGTCACAATGAAGACTTTACGATCACTAGTACATCTTGTCACTCTGCAAAACTTTCTGATGATTTGGACCTCAATGAGGCTTACTTCCATATTGGTGTACATACAGCCTGTCAATGCTTCCTTTGGTGGTCAATATGAGACTTCCTCCTCCAGTTTACAATTCTTCCCTTTGGACTTTCCGCATTCTCCCAGGTTTTCACAAAAGCATTGGCCCCAGTAGTGGCTTGCTTTTGTTTAGTAGGAATTCAGGTACACCCTTTCCTTGATGACTTGCAAATCTCTCATACTTTCTTTGTGTGTGAAGGACACCACTCAAATTGTTTGCAGACATCTGATGGACCTGGGATTCCAACTTAACTTAGAAAAATCACCACTCATTTCAGTTTAAGAATGACAATTATTCAGAGACCTCTTTTGAACCAAACAGGAATCAGTTATTCTTCGAGAGAACAGATGTTTCTGTCTCAGCCATAATTCGTTATATGCAGCATATATATATTGGCATATATGAAATGTTTTTGACGTGGTTTTCGTGGTCCTAGTAAGAATTCCCTAAGGTCTGCGCCTTCTTTAAGTTAAGATAAGTGTTGTTTTACATCCTCAAGTGTAGATTTCTGTGGCCAATCAAGGCATAGCTACCCTATACTCTATGTTGTTACTATCCCAGGATGCTGTCTTTGAACATATCTTGGGTATGGCCTATTGATAGTGAAACCCTGTGTTTTGTTCGGGAATCGATCTTGACAGTTGTTTGTGTCTGTGGGCCAGAGCAACCATTTTTTTCATTCTGGATCTGATCTGTTGTGATGCAAAATATTATGTACGTCGACCTCCCCCTGTGTAGTGCTATTACTAACAGGTATAGGTATGGTCAGTGTATTCAGGTCCTTGATCTTGGTTAACCCAAGGCAAGACATTTGTTGGACAGTGTCATCCAAAAACATAATTTGATCAGGGATGATGCAGGCTCTAAACATAGCTTCTTCCCCCTGCACTTGCCAATCTTTTGTACCCCAGACAGTTTTTCTCTCAATGTTGTCTTTCCAAAAGTCAAAACCCTGTCTAGACTGTTGGGCAATAAAGGCTGCAGAATAAATCTGTTTTGTGTTTGTT
Organism: Lissotriton helveticus; assembly: GCF_964261635.1. Lineage (NCBI taxonomy): Eukaryota > Metazoa > Chordata > Amphibia > Caudata > Salamandridae > Lissotriton > Lissotriton helveticus. The sequence goes on from NC_136070.1 coordinate 1,206,895,788, forward strand.
AACATATTTTTCTTTCCTGTTTTGTTCACATTTTTTAAATAAAATGATTCAGCATTGGATAAATTGAACCCTGAAAAATATGGAAATTTCATTGCAAAAGTTTGTGAGCTACCCTTTGGAGGTGTAGGACAATGTTCCCATTGGTTATACATATATACATTTCTAGGTGTTGCAGATTTGTGCAAGAAATGATGACCATAAGTTATAACAGTACATTTGTTCATAGTCTGATGAACCCTCTAAATATTCATGATTTGTGAATACTGCAGACATTTCTAGATCTGACATCATATTATTAACAGTCTCGAAGCCCCAATCATCAGAAAAGGTACTGGAGGTAATAAAGTCACTTAATGAAATCTTGAATAAGTGTGTAATCTTTAACAGCTCCGAGGGCCAAAAATGTCATATTCAGTTCTGACCCAAACTATACCATCTGGTATAGGAACGGCTGTGATGTTCACTGCTGACAAGTCTCTTTGTTCACGATGGGATGATTTGTGTGGCTGGAGAAGTAAGTTCACTTTTTTACCTCCTGTTTCCATTTGAATATGTTTTCCATTTATCAGCTTTCTCAGAGGTATTACCAGAGCTAATCAAAGTAGAAAGAAGAAAATTCCCAAAACAATCCATAGTGAAACCAGATAAGTCTTTTTCAGGTGATGAAAAAAGTTTGTTGCTTGTTCTTTGAAAGTTCTTTGTGCAGGCGTTGTTTCAGGTTCGCTGGGATTCACAGAAAATGTGGCGTGCACCTGCTACATTGGCGGAGCCCACTTGGCCTACTGCTTAGTATCGGCCACATAGTGTGGTTTGGTCAGGTCAGTAAACACGAATCTTCTCTCCTTTTTACCAGCAAGGGGCGGCAGTAGTACTGTTCTTGATCATGAATTGCTAGGACATGTACTGGTTGTCTGTAACAAGGCCCAAATTCCTTCTTGTCCACAATATTTTCTCTGACTAGATCACCAAGCTTTGGGATCCAGACAGGCCATGCTGGGACGGTTTGTTTTTCCCCAGTGGTGGTTGGCTTCAGGAACAAGTTGCTTTGTTTCGATCTTAGTTCATTTAACTCCTGTAAAATAGCCAAACGATCTTTGATATAAAATTTCTTTTTTTCCACCACTGTTCCATGACAATCAAGGTACGGAACCAACATTCTTGTCCCAAATAGGACCTCATATGGAGTGATACCCCTTAGAGAACTTCTTGGCAAATTGTTAAGACTACGTTGGACCCCATGAAGATGTTTGACCCACCCATCACCCGAACCTAATACCCTAGCTGTTATAGACTGCTTTATGTTCAGTTTTTTTCTTTTCACAACAGAATTTTCCTCAGGATGGAATGTAAAAGAGTACCGCAATTCAATGCCCAAACTGGCCGTGGCTTCTATGTAAGCTCGAGAGCTAAACGCAGGGCCCTGGTCAGAGTGTAGTGTGCCTATTGCACATGTGCCGACAAAGACTTGTAAATCTTTTACAACAGTTTGAGTGTCAGCCGAGCACTGAGGCCACATCCAAAGGAACCTTGAACACGAGTCCACTGTGTCAATGATATATTTATAGTTACCATCCCTTTGTAAGGGACCGCAGTGGTCCAGGTAAACACATGCTAATGGTTCATCTGAAATTAACAGGGGCGTCTGCGCAGGACGTTTCACAGTAGAGACTTTCATCTTTTGGCATATTTCACAGTCCAAGACATAGTGCTTGGTCTGTTTCCTAATGCCAGGCCTCCAGTATTGTTGTTTTAATAATGACACTGTGGTGGCAACACCTGCATGAGCAAAAGCGAGCCCTTCATGTGCTGTTAGGATTAGTCCTAATCTGTGTTCCATGTTTGGTATTACCCTATCCCCCACTCCAGGGATTCAAGCAAACTGAACATTGTTCGCATCAATTATATATGAGTATTTGAGTGGGAACTTTTTAGGTAACGCTGAACCGCTGCCTTTGCTTGAATCATTGACAGCCAGTATTATTTCACTGTCTATTTCCGTTTTTGAATGACTGATTGAAGCTACGGAAGCCGTTTACACAGCCCCCTTTGCGGCTTCAACAGCCAATGAATTCCCTTTAACGTGAACGCCATCACGTTGATGACTCAGTGTGTGTATCACGTGAGAGTTTTGTGGTCTGTTTTGCAACTGAACTACTTGTTCCCAAGGCGTTTTGGGCTTGATTTTGCCACCTTTTGCATCTTTGAAACCATTTTGAAGCCAATTCTGTAAATATTCATTATAAGATTGCACACAGTAAAAAGAATCGCACACATGATTGTGGGGAATTCGCGATCCGTATTTTCAAATGCCATTATGAATGCTTGCATTTCAGCTCGCTAAGCTGTACAATCTCCTAGAGATTGCATTTTCGTGACCATCAGTCTGAATTTGCCATCGCGCATACGACCTTTAACGATCACGCATGCAGCACTATAAGCTTGTTTAACCTCCGTAGCGGGTAGTGCTGATCTGTCAGTATAAATAATACATTCATACTCATCCAGAGGTGGAATTTCAGTAGGCAGAGGGCATTCGTGGTCGTATTGCAGGAATGCTTGTGTTTTCAAATAAGGATCAAAAAAGTATTCAACATCATTTGCAGCAAGAGAATGAACCCATTGTATCCATCTTGGATGTAAAGCTTTTGGATTCGGAATGCTTGCTTTTGTAACTGCCTCTAAGGCTGGTACAGGAGTTACGACCATAATGCGTTTCCCCTGTGCTAGGGCTCTTTCTTTTGCTACAGCGGTTTGAACTGCTGTCAGAATTTTTTCTGTAGAAGTGAATTTAATTTCTGCTTGTGTGTACAAATGTGATTTGTATGCAATTGGTTCTTTTTTACCTTCATTAAAAGTTAAGTAGGTGAATCCGCCATGACCCAGAATGATTCCAATCACTAAGTTGCATACGTTTACACGTGTTTGTAAATGTTTTGTTGCTAACATGTCTGTTTGTCGGGAACGCAAAATTTCTGTGTGTTTTTTTGTCCAATTTATTGTTTTAAAATAAGATTTGAATAATTCGTAGAGAGGTTTAATCCTTTCTGCGTAGTTTAGAATGTAAGTTCTTCCAAAATTCAGGAAACCTAGAATCAACTGTAAGTTTTTCACCGTTTGTGGAGGTTGGAGCAGCGCACACTTTTCTAAAATGTTGGCTGCCAGGCTTTTGCCTTCACTTGATAGTTCATATCATAGAAAAAGGAAGCTGAGATGGGCAATTCTTGATTTTTAAAAATTGAATTTATACTCTTCAGAGGCGAAGTGCAGTATAATGGTGTTCACCCTGTTCAAGTGCCTATTTAGGTAATCGTCTGTCAGATAGATACCATCGACATATGACAATGCCTCGTCATCATGAGTTTGTAGTAACGCTGTTACCTTTGCTGAGAATAACCCCGGACTATTCTTGAATCCTTGAGGGAGACGACAGAACTGTCGCTGTGTCCCCATTATTGAAAAAGCGGTCAAGTAACTTCTTTCAGGTGCAATGTTTTGACAAAAGAAACCGTTAGAAATATCTAGTGCGTTTTTTTTGTTTACGCACAATGTTATTCATTAATGCTGTACTGTGTGCATTTTGCACTGCCAATGTTTTACAACAAGAGTTTAGGTGAGGTGAGTCCTCATCCCATCCTACATGATTTGTTTATAATGCTGGGGCTTGGGCAACTGCCTATTTCCTGGCATAAGTATATTTTAAATGTACTGGAATATGGTTAGAGAAGGTTGGCATAATGATGTCTTCGCCATGTGGGTACTCCCTGACAAATTCTGGTGGCCAGTCTTGTTCCGCTAGAAAGTATATCATAATTCATAGAAACTCGCTCCCAAAAGAGTGCTTTCACTTTTCTTGGTATGTCTCCCTCCATCCGGAGTGTTATTTCATATAACCTATGTGAAGAACTAACCCTGGTATCTGCAGTTTCAACTTCAATGTCTTCATTCAAGTCCACTGTCTTCAGAAGTTCTTTCAGATTCTGGCGAGCTATTGATACTTCAGCTTTGCTGTCCAACATTGTCTTAGCCCATTCTGCGTTCTTGAGCTGTGCCCTCAAGATCTTCTGCATGTCTGATTTTTAAACCTGCTGCCTTCTTTTTGGTAAATTGAGGTTTTGGTTTGCTTTTCTGAACGTGTTGATCGTCTTTGGACTTCACACATTCTTCTTTTTGATCTGACCATCCTCTTCTTTCAGGTGTCTGTGACGATACGGAAAGGTACGAGAGGAACGTGTATCAGTATCTTGATACCTGTCAGGTTTTCTTAAATTATCCCTATTCCTGAGGTTGTACCTCCTTTCAGAGGGCTCCTTTTGAGGAGACCTACCTCGGGATTGAGAATCTTTCTCTTTTGAATATTGTTTGTTATTTTCCCACTTCTTTTTAGAAGAGGTAGGAGTGTTTTTAGTAAAGGCCTTTTCAGGACTTTCAGGCAGTTGTGATTTAACTGGTTTCCCACCCAAACTGTGTCTGCCTAATTCTTCATAGGATTTTTCAATTATTCTGGCTAGCTCTTGTGGTTGTTCTGTTACATCAAATTCCCTTAGATTCTGGCGGATTGCCGCTGATGTTGCTTCTCCTTTAATATTAGATAAGATATTAGATAATATTATTGTTGAGACCTGGTTGAAATTTTTCAGTAACGTCATACCTAAATTCAGAGCAGGCTCTGCCCCGTATTCGTTTTGAATCTGTTTCAATACGTCAGGTATTACCGCCATAGATGGAACACCATGTGTTTTAGTGTCGATAGCAGCAAAGACTGAACCCAAGTGGTGCAGTCTTCCAGATGTGGTGTTATCCCCATTGGTAAACAGATTGTTAGAATTCTATGTTTCTCATAAGGGCTGGCATTAGGAAATACCGGTTTGATTTAAGTAATTTTTTGAGCTATCCAGAACGGAATTTGTTCACGTTTTGTGGGCAATTTTCCCATGACTGTGTGTACAGTCTGTAGTGTGATTTTTAGTGTATTTCCCTGGTGAAAGGTTTGTTGTGGAATAACTAACGGTGGTTGGACTGTCTGCATGACATATTGAACCGATTGTCTATAAATTCTGATTAACTCTTTGAGTTGAGTAAGTAATACTATGTTTGACATTTCTTCAATGTCAGGATGAGGTGTATAACCGGCTAAAACTGGCCATGTTGTTCCTAGTCTACCTAGTGGACCGAGTCTGGTAATGTGATTTAAGTGTTTTAGGGCGCATTTAAACCAGAGTTCATGCTCCTAGTATGTAAGTGCAATTTCAATATCCTCAAAAGGAATATATTCCTCAGGTGGTTCATCTTCTTTGTAGAAGTGAAACAAATGTGTTACTGGATTTTATTCTGGGAATACTATCCATGAATAGAATACCTCTGTCTGGTGATATTCATGTGCCTCTATTACTAAAACTGCTTTACCACCTCTTGATGTTAGGCCATGTTTTAAACATTTTAGAGTGATGGCTCTCCTTAAATTTGGAGGAATGTTTATAGCATTCTCATCAGTTTCATTAAAACCTGTTAAGTTAAAAGCTGGTACCGCGTTGTTGCTTGTAGCTCCACTGGTTTCGGTGGTATTATCCCTGTTTAGGGACATTTTGTTTAATGAAAATTGCAGAGCAAGATTCAAGGGAACAAAGATAAGGTGCACAATATTTTGGAACACTGTATCCTTCAACGTTGAACAAGCCAAAAAGCTAATACTTAGGATTTTCGTCCTACTTAGCTATGGCAGATATTATCCCTACCCACTCCAGACGTCTAATGGCGTTTTATGAGTAGGGGTCTCTGAGAAAAGCACGACTGAGTTACTTCAGTATCTAGCATCAAATTAGTGCCTTACCAAACTGTTGTGCACAATATATTGTAGTTCCTAAATCCCTGATAGGCTCTGCGCATTGGAATAATGTACACTATAGTTTTGACATAGGACTAAGGTCAGTATGTCTCTATCGAGTACATTAAACTTAATTACTTGTGTGTGCCAGCTAACTCAGAGGTCACTCGAAACTTTCTCGATTTAACAAGAAGGGATTCGTTTCTGACAACCGCATAAACATGACAACTTTGTTTCCTTTAGAATCGGAACAATATCTTTAGAGTAGTGGAAACAATAGATAACCGCTTCACTCAGTCAATCGTGCATGCTTCATTTCTACAGAGTTGCACAGAAATAGAGAAACGGGCGTTTCAATAAAAAAGGGTTTATTGAACAGTCCTATTTCTCATGTAGAGATATGAACTGCTACAATCGTAAGACAGAATGCGAAGTATAATATGTACAGCGTTAGCAGTAAGATAAAATAATACTGTAATAGCATGTCATGTAGCTATGACATATATTCATTAAAATACATACATAAGTAACACAGGCTAAAATCTGGTGCTTCTAAAATAATCCTACCCCACTGTACCTAACCTAAGTCTAGTACGAGGGAAGAAGTAGATGCTGTCTTAGTCTGGTTTAGTTATGCCAAGAATTGCCAAAAGTTTCTCTAGGTTCTAATCAACTCCATACCTTAGAATGAGAGAGGTTGGTTTCTCTTTCCCTGGACTCAATCTCTAACATAAGGGGAGTCAGAAACACTGGAGCTGGATTCTCGGCGAGGAGGTGTCATCCTCAGGTGTCATCGTCTGGTCAGTGCATTAGTTGAGGACTTGACTTCCTTCGGGACTTGCTGTGGCGAGCCACATCGTGCAAGTAGGTAGTCAAATTGCACCGTGCCTTGCCATAGCAAGTGAAGGTATATTTACACTTTGAAGGTGTTTAGGAATGCCGGTATTGATGTAAAAGTCGGGCATAAGAACATCATGAATGAATCCCTAAGGAATAGATGTTCATGAATAAGAGATGAGTTCTTGGAGAAATCAATATCCAGGCAAGGGGAAGTCTTAAAGGCTTAAGAGTCTGGTTTTCCAAGAGTTCGTTGTGACGTAGATGAACGGATGTAAGTAGCCATGCCTGTATTTGCTTAGCATGGGCAATGCCTGAATAAGGGCTGGATTTCTATGCCTAAATAAGGGCAATGTGAATTGTACCTATATAGGGGCATGAATCATGACATGTATTCGGAATTTATACGGAATCTTAATCGATACACAACAATATGTATACAGCACTCAAACAGTAATAAAATGAAAACACAAGAGAAATACCCCCAACTAATTTTGGAATTCAACACATAAAATGACACCAAGACAACAAACATCCAATAAGTAGAACCGTATTTATGAATTTTTAGATTTTCAGGTGAAAATGGTGCCAAAAAGTACAAAGCACCACTCGCCAATATCTGGTCACACTGCACTGGGTTAAAGTAATACCTTCAAGCCAACCGCAATGGAGTGTGAGTTGGATACAAGGACCATTTTCTTCCTGATTTACTTTGTCTGAGTCCAAGTCCACAGAAGGAGTCTCATTTAGAGCTTTGTGTTGGTGAGAGCCGCAGAAGATCATTATCAGTGTGAGGAGCAGGTCGCTATTGGAGACTTGCATTTGCGGAGAACATGGGCTGTTGATATTTGGCACAAAGAACAGTTTGCTGCTGGAACTTAGTTTTGGGGGAAGACGTGGCAATTGTTGCTGACGCAAGGAGCCCACTCGCAGTAGCAAAGAGCCCCAAAGATTTGAATTTTCACTTAAAGCTCAGTTTTAAAGCAGGAGGAGTACTCTCATACCATCCAAGGGTCCAGGGCCAGGGGGCACCTCTTGGTGCTCAGGGCTCACTCCAGCAGAAGCCAGCAGCAGGACTCAGGCAGGACCTGTTGGTTCTGATCAGCCAGGCAAGGCCTCTGGAAGCTTGTTGTGTACTTGAAGCTCAAACAGAATGTGAGTCAACAGAAACTTGAAGTCACTTCTGGGGATACTCGGTTCAAGGCAAGCAGGTCCAGTCTTCCTTCTTCTGGCAAGGCAGTCCTTCTTCTGAATCTTCCACAGGTCAGGAGTGGTCTGAGAGGTTATGAGGATGTCATTTGTATGTCCAAGCCTGTGTTTGAGGGATGCTCCCTTTGCCTAACCTTACAACTTTCATTAGTCTGTCTCCAATCTTTATAGGGGGAATACATGCAGGCAGGCCTAGGTATGAGCTGCATTTCTCAGTGGCAAGGACAGCAGTATTAGAAGTCATGAGGGAGGTGGGCCCAGCCCTCAGTCTACCCTTTGAAACCCAGGAAGGAATGAGTACAACCCCAGGCCATCATGCTCAGGAGAGGTATCATCCTGCCCCACACCTAAGACCCTATGTCTGACCGAATATACAACATGCCACAGGAAAGCCATTCACAGTCACGTGACCAAGACACTGTAGACATTTGGTTTAGGCAGAAGAATGGTAACTTTCTAAATATGGTATTTTCATATTAGTAACTTAAAATCAGATTGTACTATTTAAGAGGATTTTAAGTTAAAATTCGTATGAGTTGAAGAAGTATGTCTATATCTGTTCACAAATTGAAGTTATCAATTATTAAGTGTAATAAGGTAACCCAGTGTTAGTTTATGGCGGGAGGTAGCCTTGCTACAGTGAAAAATTAATTTAAGTGATTTTCCCTGTCAGGAAATGTATCACCTATGTACACATGTCCTGCTTTGTAAATACTATGCACCTTTCCTTCTGAGCCTTTTGGGCATACCTTAGGGGTGATTAAAAGTTATGGCAACCAGGCCAGAGGTCAGGCGCACAGCAATGGTAAAAGAGTATATCAAAAGTGATTCGCGTATAAAGCGAACTCCAAGGAAGAAAGGGACAGGTTACCATGCAATCCCCAAAAACTCAGAAAACATTCTGGAGTTATACAAATTAAAGGAGATATCTCCCTGAGCTCTGCAACTGAAAATAACACAGCATTATTTCGTCAAAGAAGTATAAGGAGAAAGTTCAACTCAAGTGCAGGAGTAATGACTTTCTTGGAACAGAACAAATCCGTGATAGGACAAAATCCACAGTTCCAATTATAAGGTATTCCAAAGTCTTTAATGGTTTTTTCTTCAAGCAAATCCTTTAGTTGCCATGCAGCCAACACGTGTTTCGTCTGATGCTAACCTTTGCATCATTTGACTTCATCAGGGCTGAATCATTATCTAGGCAATTAGTCTTTGTATTCCAATATTGAGACAAGTAAGAAGTTACCTCACTTCTTGCTCGTTAAGTCTTATCTATGTGTAACATCTGAGGCATCCACCACGTAGATATTAAATCCCACAGATAGGATACACGAGTACGTGTACCTGTCTTTTCGGCACCAAGCTCCCGTATCTAATTCCTGGCTTTCGCGAAATAATGCTACCTTAGGGGTGACTTGTCAGTATTAAAAAAGGAAAGTTCAGACCTGACAAAGGTTTATTTTTCAAGGGGCTACTTTAGTGGGTGGCATAATGAGTAGTAACATTTACTTTACGCCTTTGGTACAAGAAGTAAAACTTACTAGGGTCTTATAAGTAAATTAAATGTGCCGATTAGATGTATACTGATTTTACCATGTTTAAGGGAGAGAGCAGAAACACTTTACTACTGGTTAACAAGGGTAAAGTGCACAGACTCATAATGCCCGCATAAACGGGGTCAGAAAAGGTATGGGAGTGAAGGCAAACGTCTTGCGTGACCCTGCAGAAAGGGCCAAATCCAAGAATGTTTTCATGCATTTCGAGTGTAGCTTTTTGAACACTCTAAAAATCATTGAGCAATGCTAATCCCACTAATGTGTAAGATTATACCCTGCAAACACTCCTGTTGTTTCTGAATCGCCCAGGTTTTTAGGAAGAGAGGGGGACTGTAGGGTCCAGTGATTGTGCAATGGGTGGACGCAAAACTTGATAGTGGTGGGAATGCTTATGTGCCCTCTTACTTTTTTTCAAGAGTACCTAAATGTGGAGAAATTGACTTGATCACCTCTGTGCTATCCGAAGTCTGAATTCACCTTCACCTGAAGCAGTCTATTTCACTCCTATGCTCCTTCTTCTTGGGTTTGCGTGTGTAGGGACTTTGCATTATGGTCTGCAAATGATGCATCTAAATGGGCATTTTCCTGCGCACTGGGGTAATCAAGCGTGCCTAAAATGAAGCATTTAGATAAAGAAAGGCTTCTAATAGATGCAGCCTTCATCATGAAAGAAATAAGGAATCTGGGTCATCTGAAAACATCATACAGAAATATTAATTATTAAGTATGTTTTTAATATTAGAGATCCCTGTAATTTTCTGCACACGAACATTCCTGCACAGTGCATTCCTAAGTGTCCGTAAATGTATGGCTAATTCAATGTGTCTGACTATGTAGATGAATAGAAAATGTTTCCCAGCACTCTGATGAAAAAAAATAAAAATCACAATCGTGAATATTGCAACTGATTGTCCGCGGCTACTAATCGCTGCATTTTGAGCAAGTGGAGCCTATGATTTGTCCTGGGGCACTGAGTGCATTTCTATAAATGGAAATAGGAAAGGAAAGTACATGAGGCCAGAGGGCAAGTTAAAGCAGTATTTCCATTAATGATGAAGAAAGGACATCGGCCAGTTATTAGCACAGAAGTGTAATGGTGTTGATTGCACCCTTTTAGCCAGAGTGCTACAAACAATGGACATAAATGAACCTCTTTTCCTATCAACAGACATAATAAGTGTCACTGGGATGTCTGCTCAATTGCCGCCTTCAAAGCCTCAGCATAATAGTCAGGCAGGAGACAAATTATTGTCTGAAATAATAGACACAACAGACAACTCATTCAATTTTGTCCAAATGGGGCAACCTTTCCTTAATAATCATGTCTGGTTGGTCTAAACGCATCCCCATAGGGTACAGATATATATTGATTAATAACAATTAAAAGTCAGCTCAAAGTGATGTAGCACCTGTGTATGCTATTGATTTGTTCCCTCGCTATACATGCCATGGAAAATGTTTGGAGACATTACATGCTCGAGTAAAAGAAGTAATTTGTGAATAATTGGTTATTTCTGGTTAAGTAACTGAAATAACTGCTTTATTAACTTACATTATTTATGTAGTGAAGGGTTTTATATATTTTTATATTGGAATTATTTTGTGTCACAATATTGTGGCTTTGTCAAAATATCGTGCCGATGATATCCACTACATATAAGAACATATAATCAAATTAAGTAAAGATTTAGGCCCAGATTTTCTTACATTGTGTACTACGGATGCACCACTTTTTTCGTCACTGCCACAATGTAAAATGTTATTTGTGATTTACAAAGCCAGCAAATCAGATATGCGTGAGTTTGCTTGGGATTTTTCCCAATATGTGAAGTCAGGGAGGCGTTCCATGGGCATTCCCAGGCGTCCACCCAGGTATTATGATGCAATTCCAGATTTACTAAGGTGAGTAACCTGGGATTGCTCCAAAATCCTACACCTCCCTGAACCAGGCGTAATAAGGAGGAATATCTTTATTTCTCCTTGTTACTTCCTCTTTCTATGCGTGCTGCATTCTGCAGCTTGCATAAAAAATGAGAAATGCCTTTAAGGATTGTTTTTGTGCAGGGAGTCCCTTCCTGCACAAAACAATACTGTCTGTAACACAGGCACTCTTTGCACCATGCTGCAAGGGTAACTGCATTGGGGCTAGGCAGCAAACAGTGCATCACAGCTAGGAGACATCAGCAATGCACCCTATCTTAGTAGAGACTTAGTAAAGCTACTAAGATATGGCACATTTCTGCTATCTCCCTTTCTCACAATGCAGCAACTTTGCATGCTCCCCTGTGTTGCATGAAAAATCAGTAAATATCCCCTTACTTTTCTTAATTTGATAGCTAATTAACTTGACGCACCCCGTTCTACACCTTCCCCTTCACTTGGTCCGCTATTGCTTGGCCAACGTCTACTTCAGAGAATAATACTATCTGGGTAGGCAGGGCAACAGCATCTCCCTATTTTATAGATGAATCCCCTTGTCCTGATGGTAGCGACATATATTTAAGCAATTGTACCACAGCTCTTCAAGGATGTTGGTTTCTGAGACTTTCTTAGCAGTACTCTTCCCTCCACCATCAACTTGCAAATCCTTGTCCATATTTTTTCAGTATCCATGGTGCAGACCCTATCCCAGTTTAGGGTGACATGATCCATTTTTCTTGTCTAGTAACTGTTTACATTAAGTTCTTATTTATTAGATCTGGTGAAGTATTTGCATGCTTTTATCTTTTACCTGGTCTATTAATGTCCCTGTGTTGTTTGTACATTCTTTATCAAACCGTGTGCCTTTTTTTTTAAAATCCTGGGAATTCCTGTATGGTTTGATAAGGGCATTATTACCTGATTCTTCTCTTTTTTCACTGAAACCTCCAAATATGGCACAGTGTTTAGCCTGCTCCTTATCAGTTATTCCAGGTGTTTCGAGTAAGGCATAATTTCTCCCATAAACTTTAGGTACTAGTCACTAAAATCTAAATGGCTCAATTTTAGCCTTCTCCTGGGTTAAACACACCAGGTTGTTACATATTTCTTTATCTAGTTGATCAATCTTATCAATTCCGTACTGAGTAAATACTTTTATTTAAAGGTATCATGATCACTTTTGGCATGGGGCGTTACGTTCAAATCCTTTATCAACCACCAACTATCAATAAAAAATACATTATCAACACAACTTACTTTTTCAGCTCTTCTATAGGAAGTTTACTTAGACATATCACCAAAGAATCTTTGAGAAATTGGCCCCAGCTTGTTTCTTATAATAAGGTCCACCAATCACCTACAACATTTCATACCACAGGCCTTATTTTCAGTATCAGCTTCTAGGACTCCTAATACATCATCACGATCCAAAATGTCTGTGTGCAACAATGTATCATCCTCACATGAATGACTGGATTCATCCACCACTAATATAATAGCTTCCTTTTTATTCTTGTGTATCACCGTACCCTCTGATAGTATATGTGGCAGTTGACCCATTGTGAATAATATATATGGGATACTTTGGATTCTGATGGTATATTAAACAAATATTGTGGATATTATCATTACTCTCCTCCATTTGTGCTGTCTCTCTGAAATTAGCTTCCTTAAGACAAGTCAGAGGTCCACCTGATGCTCTCCCTTTACTACTCTTCAGTGCTGACTCAGGTAATGTAAAATAATTATACAAATTTACATGTTTCTTGAAAACAAATTGAACTCATATTTGGCTACCAACTCTGTTAACCCCTTGGCCGTGGTGGTAATTCCGCCGCAGCGCTGGGGGGGGGGGCAGCGTGGCACCACCATGCTCGTGATGGAACCACTCCGTCACGAGCCACGGGCGCGCTGTGCTTGTGACGGAGTGGTTCCGTCACGGCCCTGCCCGCTCAATAAAATGGCCATGCAGGTGCGGAATTGACACCGCGTAGGCGGGGCGGCCGCGCCGTGACGGAACCACTCTGTCACCAGCACAGCGCGTCCATGGCTCGTGACGGAGTTGTTCCGTCACGAGCATAGAAGGGGTTAAACATGTCGCTGGTGCAGCTGTAGCCATCATTGGAGGTCTGTTTTATCTTCACTGCTATTTTTGTGTTTGTGTTTCTGGGTTGTTCCATAGCATATTAGAGCTAAATGCTGAGACAACCCCTATACATTAATTAGGCTTAGAGGAATGTCAAAGAGATGAGTTTACATTTAAATGGAGAATTACAAGTCCAAGGTAAAAACACTGTCTTCAATACTTCTCCAAAAGGTAAAATCCCTTTCTGCTTAAAGTGGAGAAGGAGAGTGTCTATATGCGAGGATAATGGAGATTTCGTTTTAGTGAAAATTAATCACACGAGGAGGAAGCAATCTCCATTTTACATCTTACCTGGGATTTCAAATCAGCAGTTCCTTATAGGTTTTTGAATTGTGCCAGCACGAAATCACACTTGCCAACAACTGTGTGGAGATTTGTCTAATTCAAAGTAGCACTTTTTAATTAATTTTTTTTCTGAACTATCCAAATTCTGGCCACACCTAGTGTGATCACTGCGTGCTCTTCTTTTGTTTCACAGATGCACTAGAGGGGTGCGTAGCCTAATTGTGACAGAACTAGAAACAAATAAACTATTAGCAGGCAGACCTCTTTTTATCTCATATAATACCCCATAATTATCTCAGCTCCATAGGATAGTACTTGATCATACAATCATTTGGGATAAATGAAGACCACAGGTCTTCCTCACGGAAACCTGGATGAACGCCTCCTCTGCATCCGACATCGCCATCGCCATCCCGGACGGGTACAAGATCATCAGGAGGGACTGCATCAACCAGACCGGAGGTGGCATCGCCATCGTCCACAGGAACACCATCCGCATCACGACCGACGCCAACGGCTCCTTCGCCGCAGCCGAACATCTCCACTTCCAGATTCACACCGACCCTAAGACGACCCTCAGAGGCACCCTCGTCTACAGACCCCCGGGACCACGCACACAATTCAGCGAAGACATCACAGACTTCATCAGCCCGCACGTCCTCCCCTCCACCAACTACATCCTCCTCGGGGACCTCAACTTCCACCTGGAGAACAACAAGGACCGCAACACCACCGCCCTGCTGGAAAACCTCGCCAACCTCGGACTCAAGCAACTGGTCAACACCCCCACCCACTACGCCGGCCACACGCTTGATCCCGTCTTCTCTTCCAGCAAGTACATCACCTTCAGCCACGCCACCGGACTCCACTGGACCGACCACAGCTGCGTCCACTTCAGCTTCAAAAGATCCACGACCCACCACCACCCGCAACAGGTACCTCACAGGAATTGGAGCAAGATCACCGCAGACCAGCTCACCACCTCCCTCAGCCAGAGCCCACCCGCCAACACAACGGACCCCAACGAAGCAGCCCGCAACTTCACACAGTGGCTGACCGCCTGCGCCGAAGACCTTGCGCCACTAAAGAACCCTCCCAGCAGACCCAGAAGCAAGAAGGCATCCTGGTTCACCGACGACCTCAAGGACTCCAAGAAGACCTGCCGCACCCTCGAGAAAGCCTGGCTCCTCGACCGGACCACCGACAACATGACCGCCCTCAAACACGCTACCCGCAAGCGCCACCAGCTCATCCGCACCACCAAGAAGAAATCCCTGAAGGAACGACTGGACAACAACGCCCACGACAGCAAAGAGCTCTTCACTATCGTCAAGGAGTTCTCCAACCCCAGCACCGGCACCAACGACATCACTCCGTCACAAGACCTCTGCGACTCCCTCGCCTCGTTCTTCCACCGCAAGATCGCCGACATCCACAACAGCTTCGGCGCCCCACCCACGCACCCAACCGTCGAACCAACGCCCCCCACCGCCACCCTTCGCACCTGGACCACGGTGACCACCGAAGACACAGCCCGCACGATGAACACCATCCACTCCGGATCACCGACCGACCCCTGCCCACACCACGTCTTCAACAAGGCCGACTCCACCATCGCACCCCAACTCCGGAACATCATCAACGCCTCCTTCAACACCGCCTCCTTCCCGGAGAGCTGGAAGCACGCCAAGATCAGCGCCCTCCTGAAGAAACCTACAGCGGACCCCACCGATCTCAAAAACTTACGCCCCATCTCGCTCCTCCCTTTTCCTGCTAAAGTCATCGAGAAGATCGTCAACAGACAGCTGACCGCCTTCCTCGAGACGAACGGATCCCTCGACCCCTCGCAGTCCGGCTTCAGAGCCAACCACAGCACCGAGACCGCCCTCATCGCAGCCACCGACGACATCCGGACCCTGCTCGACAAGGGGGAAACAGTGGCCCTCATCCTCCTGGACCTCTCCGCTGCGTTCGACACGGTCTGCCACCGCACCCTAGTCCAGCGCCTCAGCAACATCGGTATCCAAGAGAAGGCACTGGAGTGGATCATCTCGTTCCTCGCCGGAAGAACACAAAGAGTCCGCCTCCCCCCATTTCGCTCCGAGGCCACCGAAGTCATCTGCGGCGTCCCGCAAGGATCTTCACTCAGCCCCACCCTCTTCAACATCTACGTGAAACCTCTCGCAGCCATCGCACGCCAGCACAACCTCAACATCATCTCTTACGCCGATGACACCCAGCTGATCCTCTCCCTCACCAAAGACCCCGACACCGCCAGAACCTGCCTACACGAAGGGATGAAAGACGTCGCCGAGTGGATGAAGGACAGCCGCCTGAAACTGAACTCGGACAAGACGGAAGTCCTCATCCTGGGATCTTCGCCCTCCGCCTGGGACGACTCCTGGTGGCCCCCAGCCCTGGGCACCGCACCCAAGCCAACCGACCACGCACGCAACCTGGGCTTCATCCTGGACCCGTCCCTCTCGATGACCAGACAAGTCAACGCCGTCTCCTCATCGTGCTTCAACACCCTGCGTATGCTTCGCAAGATCTTCCGCTGGATCCCGACCGAGACCAGGAAGACTGTCCCCCAGGCACTCGTCACCAGCCGACTGGACTACGGAAACGCCCTCTACGCCGGAACCACAGCCAAGCTACAGAAAAGACTCCAGCGCATCCAGAACGCCTCCGCCCGACTCATCCTGGATGTCCCCCGACGCAGCCACATCTCCAGCCACCTGAGGAACCTGCACTGGCTCCCCGTCGACAAGAGGATCACGTTCCGGCTCCTCACCCACGCAAACAAGTCTCTCCACGACCTGGGCCCCAAGTACCTCAACGACCGCCTGACCTTCTACACGCCCACCCGCCAGCTACGGTCCACCAGCCTCGCCCTCGCAGCCGTACCACGCATCCGAAGAGCCACCGCCGGAGGAAGATCCTTCTCTTACCTGGCTGCCAAGACTTGGAACTCCCTCCCCATCCACCTTCGGCTGACCCAGGACCATCTCGCCTTCAGGAAAAAACTCAAGACCTGGTTGCTCGAGCAGTAGCATACCCCTCCCCCCAAGCGCCTTGAGACCCTCCCGGGTGAGTAGTGCGCTATACAAATGGCATGATTGATTGATTGATTGATTGATTACAGGATGCTGATTTATTTATCAGATTTCAGGTTATGCATGGTGGTAAGGAACAGTAAAAAATGGTTACATGGATAAATGTATGCCCATATACGCTAACCAGGGCTATATCCACATACTAGACAGAGTTCAGGTTCACGTCAGTGGTAATGAGGCCATGCATCAGGACACAGCTACTAAAGAGAGCCCGGTTCAGCGGGGAATATTTTGGGTATTGCTAGTTTTAGTGAAGAGAAAACATATGAGTATAGATGCAGTGTTGGAATTGCAACTTCTGGGTCAAATGGTGATGATCGATGTGCTGAACGCTGCCTGTGTTGTGGAAAGTGACCACATTTTATGGAGTGTACTACTATATCATTAGAACTGTAGGCATGTCTCATGGACAGTGACGTCATTCTTTATGATTCTTCCAGCAGCCATCTGCAACACTTGCTGATCCACCTAACTTGTGTAAGCCTTATCGGATGCCAGCATCTCCCACCTCTCCTATGAGTTGTCGTACTCTATATGGTATTATGAGCATCCCTCATTCCACTATTCCTTCTTTGAATCCCTTGAGTTGATGTGCAGTTTACCACATATTAGGCTATTGATCCTGTATCTGAGTCTTCTCAATTGTTTTCAGAATCTAATGGCATTCCTGAATGCAGCAAGGGTGGGAATTGAAGTATGCTGTGAAACCTATGCTTACTTTTCCTATAAAAAAATAAAAACTGGCAGTGTGACTTAATGAGCTGAAAGTTTCCTCCTGAAAAAGATGTAGAAACGTAACTTTCGAGTTTGAATCACTACACTCAGTCTTCTATTTTCTTTATAAACTGAGTAACATTGATAAATTGAGTATCTTTATGTTAGGTATTGGCGACATTTGTCATTTACACATCTGAGAAGTTGCAGAGTGCAGTATTAAATTGTTTTATAAACAAAAGTTATTATTACAAATATATGTATTGTGTGGAATTGTACTTTGAATATGGTTGACTTCTAGGTTTCTTGATGGAGAGTCAGTATAATAAATGATCTGTATGACAATGAGGACTCACTTATGTAATTGAAGATATCTCTTTGTTTATCTACTCTTCCAATGTATATCCAGACTGATGATACAGCAGTCTATAATGGGATTTCCATATTGAATTATTGATAACAGTGGTAAAATTTCAAATTCAACTTTGGTGGCATTGTCACATAAAAGCTTCAGGCATATAGTTTACTGGCTGAACACCATAGAGTTGGTGTGATAGATGCATGGACAGAGACCCACAGCAATGGCCAGATTGTCAAAATGAAACTTGGGGACTCTGTTTGTGGACATTTGTCCTCCTAAGTGGCTCCCACATCCATGCTAGGAACTGTTTCAGGGATAAAAAGACAGTTGTGACAAGCCCACCAAGTGATGCAGGAAAGGTAGTCCTGATGACACTTTTGTAATCTCTCAAGATACATTTCAAAGAATCAAGTACCCCCATAAAGTGGGAGTCTTCTTCAAACCACAGGGGACATTGAAGGACCTTTTTTGTCCATAACCAATATTTCAACTATGGCCTTTCTCAAAAGGAAATACGTTGCTGGGATGAAGTAGTGGAAGCTAGAGTAATGCAGATGGGAAATCTACCAATTTGTGTTAGATATTCTGTTACTCCCTTCCTTTGAATGAGATTATTTTTTTCTGTTGACATTGTGGGAGATAGTTTCTTTTGTAATGTGTTTTTCTCCATTTAGAATAGATTATTGATGACTGATAAAAGCAATTATCCATTACAAGGTATAGTCATTTCCCTCTCCTTCGAGCAAGTACAGTCACATGAAACCACAAAAAATGATGCTGGTAGGGACAGAGCCAATTTTGCAGTTTCTCTTTACACATGAGTGGTGCAGGAAATCACTGCTGGCAGGGACAGATGAAGTGATAAAGTCACTCTTCATCAATGAATCGATGATAGATATGCCGTGAAGTAACAAATCCAATTCTGCAATAGCTCTTGATTTAAACGAATGCCTCAGTGAAAAGATTGATCCACCCATGAGGTTCCCTGCCATTCAGAGGTGCTCTGTGTAGGGACACACTTATCCACATGGTGCCTATTTATGCAGGGTGAAACGCAATTGTCTCGCCAAGGAACACATCTATCTGTGCCTGTATAGGTTTATGCCAGTCTTGCTGAGAAATTATGATACTGTTCATTAGAAGCAAATCTGTCCTACTGAGAAGACCCGTTGAAATTAAAGCATGGCCGCTCAGAGCTGGCGCTACGTGTCATTGCTCTTTCTTGTGAAAATTGGCAGTGGTTAAATAGTACAAAGAGCAGCCCTGCTCCGACGTGCTAGTAACCTCCTAGTGCAAGTATGGTATAGTCTGATTATCAATGACTTTAGCATTCCATTTAAAGTATAGGAGCCCTACAAAGAAGTGTTAAGCCTGTTCCAAGACAGTATAGCCGTACTTTACAGAAGAGCCATTAAGGTCTCATTACAAACAGCAGTTCTGATGAAAATGCTCTAGTCTTTTATTAAAAGTTAGGAAGTCCTGAAATTCCACCACTGTCTAATTACAAGAATAGCAGCACTGCAGGGATGGGATTGAACAAATATTAGACCATTGGAATGTTGGGAGCTCCATTGAAAACAATGGAGTAGCTCCGGGTTTATAACGGCTGGTATAAGCCTGGAGCTCCAACATTCCAATGTTTCTTTGTTCACAGCTCTGGCTGTGAACAAAGGCTACAAGGAGCCCGAGGGGATTCCAATCCCCTCACGCTCCCATAAGGCTTTGTTCTTTTTTGTTAGAACCTTCTGCCCTCTCATGTCAGAATGTTCTCATAGCCTTATAGCCCTTCGTAGCTGGGCTATACCGGCTATTAAAGTCCCTCTCCCTTGTTAAAAGCCCTCGCTCTTTAACGGTGGAGAGGGCTTTTCATAGCCGGTATAGCCCTCTACCGCGGGCTATAAGGCTATAATATATAGAAACCCTGAAGGGAGATGTTGACATCATTTCTTTACATGTACTGTGGTTCTATTAAGCGACCCCTATACTGTTTCAGGTAATGCATAAGAACTCTACTAGGAAAGGTCAATGTTGTCCCATTGCTTTGCTGAATATTGCTGACAGGTCTCATTGAAAGTACTGCAACACTACTGAGGAGTGGAAAACTATCTAAGGTCAGCTTGAATCCGAACATTTCAGGTGCAGGAAATGGAAACGGCCACTACAACGTGGCCGTTTCCACGCATAACCATAACCACGCATGCATTACAACGCATGCATGGTTACAACGAAAAGCCTTTACCACGCATACCTTTACTACGAAATACGTAGTAAAGGCATGTGTGCTAAAGTAAAAAAAGGGGGGGCTTGGGGGGCTCTCCCCCCCACAAAAAAAGCGTGGGTTTAAAAAAGAGGGCTTGGGGGAGCACCTCCCCCAAAAAAACGCACCTGTTTCCAAAATATAAAGAAAAAGATGTGGAGGCAATCGGCGTTGTAGAGGAAATGGAAAAACACTTCCGCTTCCTCTTAACGACGTACAACGTCACCACTGAAGATCAAGGAGAGGAGAGGTAAGGAGGAATGAGGGGATGGTTTTGCAGAGTGGTAATTTTAAAAGGTAAATTTTTAGGGTGAAAATCCGTTAACATGAAAATGCCATTTACATGCATAGTTTAACAACGAAAATCGTTGTAAAAGTATGCGTGTAAAAAGAATTTTCATGGTAAAGGATATGCGTGGTGATGGCATTCGTGTTATAACGGAATGCGTTGTAAAGTCATACAACCTGCAGGAACGTAAGCCTACCAAACTATTTTTCCAGGGTTGGGAATAGGAGTTGATAGATGAAACAGAGATCTCCGCAGAGGGTGCCTTAACCCACAGAGCCATTTTTTTGGGTTTACATATTAGTGGCTCTGGAAAGGTCTTTGGGCTGCAGCAGTTTTAGTCGAATGGAAAGCATAGGTGAGAAGTGATGACACAGTACAATTAAAAACATTGCGTCTCTGCTGAAAGTGAAGGCGATGTGCAAATAAAGCACTGCCTCCCCTCTAGGATCGCTTTGATCGGTTTTATCCTTGCTTCAACACTGTATAATTTCTACTATTGTCATTTATTTAAAAAAAAAAAAGTAAAAATGTTTAGATAAGGTTTCATTGTCTGCACCTCCTTGCCTCTGCCACTTAGGGGTGTCTTGTTTCATTATAGAAAGGAAAACTGCAACACATCCCACCGCAGGGCACAGATCTATATCAAATTAATGAGACAAGTTTCCGGATATTGTATAGATCCAACATGATGCAATTCACAATTAAATCTATTTAATTTTCTTTCCTCATTGAATCTTATATTCTCACTGCATATTCCACTTTTGTTCTCGAATTTAGAAGTCATTCACATGCACAATCAACTTGTATCATTCAGGACGAACTCATTTCGATTTGTTTAACTACTTCTGAAGAATCCAAACTTTCTGAATATCATTAATTACGCTGGAGGGAAAGAAGTAGAACTCATTTTAAAGTTCAGCCTAATGTAGATACCTATCACATTATACACAGTTTATGGCAACACAAACCTCATTTTATTGACAGCTAAAAATCCACAGGCTTTGTTGCTTTCTATCGGAAAACCTAAGTGTACAGAATGTCATCTCCCCATCTGAAGAAAATTAACTTAAAACGTTATCTTCAACTATAATGATCTAATACTTTAATATAAATGTTACCCACTGAATGCTCCAAAATCATTTGTATCAGTTCTTCAGAATGTCTGTTGCTTGATTATTATCTGAAGTCATTACCACATGTTCTCTGCGGCATCTTTTATACAACAATCTATTACCCTGCACTGCTTGAAGAGGAAGTCCAGTGTTCTCAGTGTCAGACTGTTTCTTTCCCAAAGCCATTCTGCTATTCACATCTGCGCAGTCATATTAGTGGTACTGATTCAGCTTCAAATGAGCTCTTTATTTTGTTTATATGGATCACTTCAGTAAAAACGTTGACATGCGTTCTTGGGCAGCCATCCTACTGTATTCTTTTGCATTTCCAATTCTAAGGAGAAAATACATTTTTATATGGGCCCACAAGCATCATTGTCAATTGCAATACAAAAGGGGATGATGGACGGAGAGTTAGAGCAAATCAAACACTCACCCCCAGTCAACTGATCTGGGTTTAATCCATCACCATTCTTTAGCCCACTCAGCCACCCCATTTCAAACATGGCTATATGCAAATCAGTCTGACCCTGTGCCTCATGGGAACAGTACAGCCCGAACTGCCAAGCCATGTCTTCCATGGACCGGAAACAAGCATCCTGGGACCGGTTTCGGATTCATAATCCTCATCAGCCAGGCTATCTTGAATCCAGTGGCCAAGTGAGCAAGGGACTCACGTCTGAGCATACCCTGCCACACTTAGGGCGAACAAAGCGATACAAAAGGGATGATGGACGGAGAGTTAGAGCAAATCAAACACTCACCCCCAGTCAACTGATCTGGGTTTAATCCATCACCATTCTTTGTCATTGTCAATTGCATTCGCAAACGGTGTGAATCGCAATTTTCGTCCGTTTGCGAATGCAATTGACAAAATTGGGATGCATCATGTTTTTCGCAATTTTAGGAATCGCAATCATGTTGCGATTTCTAAAATTGCGATTGCATTTAAGAAATCGCAATTTTAGATTTCTTAAATGCAATGCATGAACATTTTCAATCTGCAAATTCACAAATAGGGAGAGGTAAATTACCATGAAGTTGACCTTCATGGTAATTTGCGAAAACTTTCAAAAATGCACAAAAGTGCATTTTTGAAAGTTTCATTTTACACACACACATGCCCCACGGGTATGTGTGTGTGAAAAATGCGCTTAAAGTTATATTTCAGGGGTGCAGGGGGGGATCCTTTGGACCCCCCCTGCACTCTTGAAATTGCATTCTCAATTTGCGATTCGCAAATTGCTATTCGCAAATTGAGAATGACTTCCCATTGATTCCCATGGGCCTCTAGGCCCATAGGAATCAATGGGAAGGGATTCCTTAATTGCGATTCCCAAATTGTGAATCGCAATAATGCATAGCTTTTTGCGATTTCTTAATTGCGATTCCTTAATTTTCGCAATTAACCCCTTCCATGCTGGGCCGATTCCGCCGCTGTGCGGTAAATAAACGAACAGGGCGGGGCCGTGACGAACCCCAGCCGTCATCAGCACACGAGCACCGTGGAGCGTGATGGCTGGGGTTCATCATCAGCATGGAAGGGGTTAAGAAATCGCAAACGGCAACAATGATGCATGTGGCCGATGTTTCTCTGTAGTGTCACATTCGCAAAAAGTTTACAAAAAAGCATGATCAATCCTCTGGATCAAGTAGGCAATTCATTAAAAATGTGTTTTACTTATTAATGCAATGCACTTCTTCCAGTAAAAAGGACTAGTTTTCTTTCTCCACTCGCTTGTAGTGGTAATACTTATTAATTTATTTGAAATTGATTGAGGCCCATTGTATGTTTTGCTTCTGCCCAAAGTCTTATCACAGAAGATATTTCTATTCTCACGAGAACCTGAATAGAATAGAAAATAAGTTATAACTGTAATCCTCTCTTCCTTGTCATCACTAAATACCTTAGTATGTTGTTTTTCTTTTCCATTCCTCAGCCACTGGTGGTCAAACATTCATGATGTAAAGTGATTCACTAATCTTTGCTCTTCAGATTAAAATATGTCCTGGTGCAGCGTCATAGTTACATATGTTAAAAGTTGCATGAAGGTTTGCCATTTAATTGAGCTCCCAGGATGGAAACTGGTAGGGAATAAATAGGTGCTTCTGTTAATAATATTTAAAAAGCAAGCAGTAATTCTTTCTTCAGGGCATTTAAATCCAAAAATGGACTTCATGGGCACCTATGTTAAGAGAAAATTGGATTTGAAAATCAAGTCGATTCAGGTATCTGTCAAGCCATGCCAAATTCCAAACATGTCATCAATAAAACACTTCTACATAGTTTGCAAAACATTTCCAAATGATAAACAAAATATTCACAGTCAAGGGGGGCTTATGAGACCCCAATATACCTGACACCTTTTAGAAGAGATTTACTATTCATAGAAGAGATTGCACATTTTATGAGTATTCATGAAGGATTCGGAGGTGCACAAGGGGGGTGGTGACAAATCAATTTATTGTTCGATGTTTGGATTCCTGGGCCAGATGAACCAAACATTTTAACATTTATACATGATCCAATTCGGTGTTTGTGACTGTTAAAATAATTGTTTTATTAACTAATCATATTTTAGTAGCTGGATTTTTTTTTTCGACACCTAAAATGGGATTCCTAATGAAAACTGGTTCAGTATCTGGAAGGGGTATGTGTAAACATCTCTTCCAAATACCAAATCGATATCTTTTGTATAAATGTTTTGCAAACCGACTCCAGTTGTAAAACATTCATATTTTACGGACACCTCAAGAGGTGGTAATCCAATCGCAACTGGAAAGAGGCCCGCACAGGACCGCTACCCCTTTGTGAATGAATGTAAAAGAAAAGTTACTTTAGGAGGAGGCACTTCAGAGTCGTAACAGGAGAAATGGGAAGAGGTTTACTAGACTGAGCTTAAGTACTAATAAGCAAAATAAAGGTAGCTGGTCCTTTGCAACATTTTCCGACATTTGTCATGGGGGGGTAAGAGGGAGTTATGAAGAGTGGTGCCTTGTGGAAGCAGCAATAGCCCACCATTTCATAGGTTTTGGTTAGGAAGGAGCAGGAGACAGTGAGGGAGGCCAGCTGTAGCCCTCACCATGGTCAAAGTGGGCATAGAGGTGCCTAAGAATGGGAGACAATGCTGTACTTTTATTCATGGTAGGATCTGGGTCTGAAATAATGGTGAAATACCTCCTCAAAACAGAGGGCCTCATTATTATGATGGTCAGACTTTCGTCCGACCGCCATCCTGTTGGAAATAGGACTTTTGGACTAGATGTTGGCAGTCTCGCCATCACATTTAGGATGTGACCGCCTTATGGTCGCAAAGTGTATTTTTTGTATTGCGGCATGTGCTGCCAGCTGCAGCACACGCCGCAGTACAAAATAAACACATTTTGCACATCCCTGCATTATGTGGCAGCCACCATGAGGTGCCTGCCACATGGTGCAGGGATATGTAGGTGGGCACCATAGGTGCCCCCCAGGGCACATGGCAGAGGTCCATGGGGAAAGGGGGCCCACTGTGGGCCCCCAAGTCACTTTCCGCCTGCCTTTTCATGACGGGTTAACCGCCATGAAACAGCCGCCCGAAAGTGACACGGAAATCCCTATCGCGGTGCCTGAGCAGGCACGCCACCATTGTAGAGATTACAGTCCGTCCGACAGGCTCCTTTAGCCCATCGGATTAGTGTTGGAAGGTCTCTCTGACCGCCCACCATTGTAATGCGGTGGGTGGAACTCCATGTTCCGATGGCGGTGGGTTTCACCACCATCGTAATCAGGCCCAGGGTACATACCAGGACCATGCAGGGGAGCTAAAAGCAACCCCTGCAAAAATGCCCGACCCAGCCCACTGACTTTGTCTCCTTGCAGTATCTCTCTTTTTCCATACACTCTCTTTCTTCTCCCTTTCATCACTTTCTTTCTATCTTCCTCTTCCCTCCTCACTTTCTCTTTGTCTTGAAGCCTCCTGGTGCCTTCTGCAATTAACCTCGGGGAAGTGAGGGAAGTGATAAAAGTCACAAGGCCCTGGAATTTCAAAATCAGCCTCCCAGGGCTCCAGCCCACTGGGGAAATGCCCAGTGAATTAAAAGGTCTGTGCAACCCTGGTGTGCATTGTTATCAGAGGCCGGAAACTAACTCCTCTTGCAGACTGGAACTAAAACAGAGCAGCAAGTGAAGGGGTTAAGAGCAAGCAGGCTCCAGGTGTGTGGTGAATATCTCTCGAAATCGACCAGGACATTTTCCTGTTAAGCTAATGGTGCAGAGTCCGGAAGCAAATAGGATTTTGAGCTTTATCCTTTAGACTTTATCTGGAACTGCCTCCCAGTGATCTGATGAATGGCAAAGGCATTAGATGAATTAAAGTGATGGCTTTCTGGCAGTAATATGATGCTCTCTGGTGGCTAATTGGAGTCCCAGGAAGAGAGATTATGAAGCTCTCTCCTGGGCCATCCAATCTCCCCAGAGGTGCTCGCCATAATTGCTCCTATCTCTGAACTTGAATGCTTTCCAGGGGCTAGAAGGGTGCTTAAAGTTTGCGGCTAACGAAGTGGGTCTGTGAATCACTCTTTGCTGTAGGATGAAATCTATAGAATTAAGATTGTTTGAGGAGATGATGGCAGAGCTAATATCTCTGCCCTTGCACTGGAGGACATTAGCGCAAGAGCTTTCCTACTCTGGCAAGGTTCCAAATGAGAAATTGACAACTCAGTGCTCTTCAGCTGCATTAGCTCTCATAGGTAATAATGATACAGGCTGATACTTAATGGTGTTCCTGTGACCATAAAATAGCATTGCATTAGGATGGCTGCCATTTTTTGGGATGTAAATATGATCTGGTGTTTGATGCATAAGGTAAGGGTGTTGTCGCACTCAAGAGCCTACAGTTAAATGGTCAAAAGATGGATGTGGGGTTGCAAAAAGGAGAACATTTGCAAATTGCATGATCTTCAAGCTGCCATTTTTGCAGCGGCACAAAATGTGTGATTTATTCAAAGAAAGAGTGTTATTCTTTAAATATAGATCCATTATTATTTTATATCGGAAGGACTAGGGGGCTTATTTACAAGCCCCTTGCGCTACCCGTACATCCCTTTTCCGATGTTAAAAATGATGCAAAAGTGGCACAAGGCACTTGTAAATAAGCTAACAAAAAAGGGGGAACTTCAGGAGGACAATACTAGTAACAAAAAGGAAGCACAAAGTTCCCCAGTAGGACTAAAGAGAGGGAGTGTGTGTGTGTGTAAAGCGTAGATAGAGAAGACCAAGAGGGAAAGTGGAAAGGGAAATTTCCCTCTTGGGAACTAGAACCCTCACACACCCAGCAAGCTAGGTGTCATGCTTCATCATATGGGTCCTGCTCCTCGTCAGACTGGCGCTGCAATGTCTGACGGGCACCCGCGAAGGGGCTCTTTAGCGGAGATCTTTTGTTCCAGCCATATGGTGCATGCGTGTGAGAGGGCAGAAGAATGTGTAGTCGTGGGAAAGTGGTAGTGAATAAAAAAGGTAAGTTAGTCCACAAGGATTTTTAATGGCGTGGCTAGCTCCCTTGATTAAAATAGTGGGAGGGGAGATAGACGCTAGCAATGTTGGTGGCGAAAATATCTACAACCCACTGTTTAGGTCGACATGTTTCATGCTAATCTAGCAATTCCTCAGGACCTTGGTGTCAGGTACTACACAGTGAATTAAAAACTTATACGACCTTTATTTATTTGGTCTGTGGTGGGCAGGCCAATCAGTCCTTAAATGGAAGCCGGTATTCAGTTATTGGAAAAGAACATTCACAGCCGGGTTACCCTAGCCAATTCCACTGGTGATGTTAAAATGTCCAGTTCTCAGAGCGGGAACTGTAGCAGAATTAGGCTTAAGGAGAGGATTCCGGAGGTACAGCCTCTCCTGTGTTTAGTGGTGATTGGCAGGGAGAACCACGAGCCTCGCCATACCCCTCGGGTCTGCAACGTCAACAGGGAGTGTAGACGTGAGAGTATGAGGGGTGGAAACGCCTGTGTTCCCCTGCCAAAATAACATCCACCAAATGGAGAAGCATAGTAAGGTCCCCGTCTCCTGATAGAGCCCGTGTGCCCCAGGTTAGCCTGTCTCCGATTGCACACAAAACCACAGCATGCAATTGCGGCTGTGAATGTTCTTTTCCAATAACTGAATACCGGCTCCCATTTAAGGAAACCAATTGTTCCTTTCCCCTTCCCTTACCTTCCCTATGTCCCTGACTCCTTTGTGCAGGTCCCACAGGAGCAGACTGCGGGGCACCTTAGGGACACACTTAGGGTAAGCACCTTTGATCCAATCTTCTATTGTTGTTTGACTCGGCTGAGTCTTTTAAATACTTTTGTGTGTGTGTTCTCTATATAGTGATATGCACCTAGGCTCAAGAGGAGAATCATGCTGACACTTCTCCCTATATGTTCTCCCTCTCTCTAGGTTGTACCTCTTGAGGCAGGACCGATTGGCCTGCCCACGACAGACCAAATAAATAAAGGTCGTATAAGTTTTTAATTCACTGTGTAGTACCTGACACCAAGGTCCTGAGGATTTGCTAGATTAGCATGAAACATGTCGACCTAAACAGAGGGTTGTAGATATTTTCGCCACCAACATTGCTAGCGTCTATCTCCCCTCCCACTATTTTAATCAAGGGAGCTAGCCACGCCATTAATAATCCTTGTGGACTAACTTACCTTTTTTATTCACTACCACTTTCCCACGACTACACATTCTTCTGCCCTCTCACACGCATGCACAATATGGCTGAAACAAAAGATCTCTGCTAAAGAGCCCCTTCGCGGCTGCCCGTCAGACATTGCAGCGCCAGTCTGACGAGGAGCAGGACCCATATGATGAAGCATGCCACCTAGCTTGCTGGGTGTGTGAGGGTTCTAGTTCCCAAGAGGGAAATTTCCCTTTCCACTTTCCCTCTTGGTCTTCTCTATCTACGCTTTACACACACACACACTCCCTCTCTTTAGTCCTACTGGGGAACTTTGTGCTTCCTTTTTGTTACTTGTAAATAAGCCCCTAGATGTATTTACATTTGATGCAACACAGCGCACCAACCAAAGTTGCAGCGCTGTGCAGCCTCAAAGGGAGAGAGGAGAATAGCGCCACATCTACTAAGGTGTGGCACACTGTAGCACAAAACACTACTCTGTATATTTTTAGGGCCACTTTCCAGAGCAAGTCAGTGTTCACAGTAGAAAATAGATCTAAATTTACACCTTTGCTATGGTTTGCTTCACTTTTTATGTCACAACAGTGCTAAGGCTTGATACATCTTTCCCTAAATTCTTTCAGTGGAACTTATTGACATGGGAGACCATAAGGCGACTAGCGGCCAGTTCATAAAAATTGTGCCCCAGAACATTTTACACAGTGGGCTCTGTTCCCAGCTTTGGGCATACATTCATGTTAAAGATACCTCAAAGCTCATTCTTTTATACACAGTTTGTGCCTGTGATTGCAGCGTGCAGGCATTCAAAAATGCTATTTTTTTAAATTAAATGCATCAGGGCCCGATGCAAATAAAATAAATCATTGATGATATTGGTGTAATGTCATTATTAAAGTGTGTGCAAAAGCAAGATGATGTGCTGAACATGTGTCATCCGGAAGTCAGTATAGTACAGTGCTCCTCACACCGTGACCTTTGCAATGCACAATGTGGGGGTCGGAGGGGGTCGTTGGCACTCCTTCGTTGAAGGGATAAGCACATAAACTACAAGCAGCATGACATGGGGCATGTACTCAGTATCTACTCAAGGGCATTCTCCACCTGTACCTTGAGGATATCAAACATCCCTTAGTGGTGGCCATTTGAGAATGACCCCCAAGCAGAAAGCCACAGATCTACAGGTTAATCTGTGGCCCCTTGTCTGATTGATGTACTTTCCCTTGTGAGAGCACTCACAGGGCAGGGAGTACATGAACACTGGAAGGCTCACATTAGTGGGACTAGGGCCTAGTCTGTGTATGTTGTAGTTGTTTACATGTGTAAAGTTTATCAGTGCGACAGTACATACATTTGGACCTACGGGTCATTGAGAACAAAAGCTTGATTGTGAAAGACCCCAATAAAGAAACATGTATATTGGTAGTTGTAAGCATGGCATCCTGTAACGTTATTAAGATGCACTAACCATGTTGCCTCTCTTTAACAGGACCAGGAAGAACCACTGCCTCAGATATACTTCTTCCTGTGAACAGAACAGTGCTTAATTTGTAAATAAATAAATGCCGGGGTTCTCGTCAGAAGGACACTGCAGCTTTTCCTACACATTGCCCCTACCATGATGCGAATGATAGTAACAACACAACTACTAACCATCACACTCCTACAAGTGTGACAAATTGAATATTCCAAGCCCCTACAGCTATAAGAATGGGTTGGGCAGCAGGTAATAGTTGTTTTTTAATGTATATTTAATTTATAATTAACTGCGTTTGTGGTCTTCTCTAAATTAGCCAGGCAGTGCCAACTTGTGGCAGAGTGTCACAAGCGCCGGTGTTGACAATCAAGTGCTGGTGCCATGCACTGGAAAACAACAGCTCAAATTAAGCACTGGAACAGAGGTGCAGACTTACTTGTTGGTGCAGATGGGTATATATGTGTTTCCTTTCATGCACGTTTTATCTACTACAAAGACGTCCCGCTTTCCGAATTTCTGAAGGGATGATTGGGATGTAGGGGCGGGAGGTGGGGGAGGGGGTGCACTGGAACCTGCTTAAGGAGTGCTACTACTATCAGCCCTGCATTCTTGGATCGAGTTGATGTTGAAGCAGTGATCCTACACAATGTGTCTGCTGTTAGATTAGGCCCCAAATGCCAACCCAATGTCATGTTTTAATTAGCATTTGCTACCCCATTTTCTTGTTGGCACCATTTTAGGCTATTCGAAACTGGTCTCATTCGTTTCTGGGAAATGCCCTCTGCTAATTTTCATTTCCGAAATGTTAAGTTCTGTTTCTGTAATGAGTAAACTGCTCAGGTCGGCGCATAGATTTCTCAGTAGATAGAGGCCCTCTCCTACTTGTCTGGTGGCGTGCCCAGGGTGAAACGACTGTGGACTATGTTAGGTTGTGCAAGATACAAGAACTGAAAACCTTTTTTGTATTTCACTGTCCAGCTGCATCTGCCTGAAAAATTCCACTGTGGGCGTGTCCATGATCGGTTATGAAATGTACATAATGTATCTCTATGTTTACTGTTCTTTAGTATCCTCTGTAGCACTCCTGGCGACTTTACAGATGGGGCTCCACTCTGAGTGTTTACAAATAAACAGTTATTGGTTTGTATTCTCCACTGTCTGACTGACTCTTCATTTGGTACGGGAGGTCAGTGGGGACCTGGGTGGCCCTAAGCAGGTCACTTCCTTCACTGCCACATTTCTTATCATCAGTCATTCCATTCTGGTTTTTAGAGTTCTGGCTTGGATTCAGTCATTCTTTCAGAGATGGCAGCAAATAATGGATCTTCCAGCTTTTCGCTCTGAGTTTGATTCTCTTAGTTTCCTCCTTGTCCACATCCTTCATATTGTCATTAAAAGTCATGACTGGAACGGGGAAGAAAGGACTCAGAGTAAAAGATTAACCAGTGAAAGTACCAGTACCATATAAAGTAAGGGCAGCATTACAGAGGGAGACACAGGACTCCCTACTGAGGGCTTGATTCACAGAGGGCCTCTGCACTCGTGGCACAGGTCCCGCAGTCATCGGGGTGTCTCCGCACTTGCAGCAGAATCTCCACTATGAGAATTCTCATGTGGAGATTCGAACCCAAGAATTATAACTGAAGAGACTCCAACCCGAGAATTCTCATCCGGAGATTCCAACCTGAGAAATCTCATTGCAGAGACTCCAACCCGAGAATTCTCATGCTTAGATTCCAAACCGAGAATTCTCATTGCGGAGACTCCAAACTCGAGAATTCTCATGTGGAGATTCCAACCTAAGAATTCTCTTAGCGGAGACTCCCACCCCAGAATTGTCATCGGAGATTCTGCCCCGAGTGTGGAGACTCCCCCAGGACGGTGGAGGCTCTTTTTGAATGAGGCCCTGAGTGACCTTTTTCTAAATCTTTATGTGACCCTGGAAACTACACTACTTCTTGTCTTTGGACTTGTGATTGTATGGTCATGCCACTGCTGATTATACCCTGATAGAATGATGCCATACACTGTTGTCATATGTGCATGACTGCTGTTACCAGATGGATTCAAGGTATCATCTTGATGCTGAAATTTGACAAATGGAGAGCCTGATCTTGATGGGGCCAGGGTTGGACTGCAGGTGGTCAGAATGCACAAATGGGTCAGGGGGCCTGATTCGTTGACCCCTCCTCCTCAGCTTGTATGTACAGTGTAGTACTCAGTCTCTTTTTTCTATCCTCTAGCTAATAAAGTATCTTTCCTGCTTTTTTTCCCTTTGTGCTCATGAAAATATGTCATTCCACTTTTACCACAGCAGGAAAACAGGAAAGTCCATTATTACATACAGGCTTGTCTACAGGAATGTCCTATACCTGAGTTTGCTCAAATATGTGATAAAAGGGCTCCAATCATCAAGTTGCATAAGCCCAGTTGATGCTCGGGCAATATAAGTACTCTTCATTCCATCTGATAATTACGGATAGAGTCACATCTATCCCTAAAGAATACAGAAGTAATTGGAGGAGAGTTACCTCGGATTTCCTAATGCTGCATCTAAAGGACTCCAAGCCCACTCTCTCTAACGATCTCGAGGTCAGTATTTTACATCTGAACAAGTGGGTCAGTGATGCGCTTAATTCCTTGGCCCCTCTGAAAGCAATAACGTCTCCGAGATCTTCCCCCTCCGCACCTTGGTATTCGGAGGAGCTTACATTAATAAACTCAGAATGTAAAAAACTAGAACGTAGTTTGAGACTCACCTATTCTACGGAAATTAAGTTAGGTTATCGTGTGCTCAAAGAATACCGCAAACTTCTTACTGAAAACAAAAGAGACTTTCTGGCAGACCGAAATAATAATGCAAAATCCTCCATGGAACCTTTTAAAATTGAAAAATCATTCACTGACCCTCTTGCACTTTCCCACACGCACCCGCCCTCATAGAACCTATGTAATAAACTCTATGAGTTCTTCGAGCAAAAAATAGCTTTGATTTACGCCTCTTTTCCTGAGTCACATGATGCATCCCAGACTCTTAAGGACCGTTATCTGGATCAGGCTCCGAGTATTGTGCTGTCAGAATTTGCTGAAATATCTGTTGAAGCCTCACTCCTCAAATTGCAGAAGTGCAAAACGGGATCTCCGAGTGACCCTTGGCCAGCCAAACAATATAGCGCCCTTGCAGAATTCCTCAATCCCCATTTAAATTTCATTTGGAACTCATCACTCAGACAGGGTACATACCCTGTAGTTTGGAAACATGCCTTCCTCTTGCCCATATTTAAAAAAGCAAATGCTAATCCCGAAATCACTAGTAACTATAGACCTATTTCTCTACTACCCGCTCCTGCAAAGGTCTTAGAGAAACTAGTGTATCAGGAATTGGCCGGTTTCATTGAGACCAATGACCTTCTTCATGACTCTCAATCTGGCTTTCGTTCCGGCTATAGTACAGAATCAGCATTAATTGAAATGGCTGACTCAATACGCTGGGCAGTCGATGGAGGATCTAAGGTGATGCTGGTGCTGCTAGATTTATCTGCAGCATTTGACACCGTCTCCCATCCCATCCTCTTGAATCACCTCAGGGATATAGGCATCCAGGGAACAGTGCTGAGCTGGCTTTCATCTTTTTTATCTGACCGCAAACAACAGGTCCGGACCCACCCTTTCATCTCTCCTGTTAAACCCCTTAAGTGGGGTGTGCCTCAGGGCTCGGCCCTGAGCCAGCTTCTTTTCAATGTCTACTTAACTTCCCTGGCAGAGCTGCTCTCCAAAACTGGGATCAAAATAATATCCTACGCTGATGATACCCAGTTATTGTTCACCTTTAGTGATGTGTCTGCTTCCACTTTTGAGCCGCTAAAAGAGTGCCTTAAGAATACTGCGGCCGTGATGGACCGCAACCTCTTAAAACTCAACGCGGATAAGACTGAGATCTTATTTTTTAACCAACCTTCTCCTCTCTCTTCGAATTTGTGATGGCCTGATGAATTAGGCATTGCACCTTTACCTAAGGACTCGGTTAAGAATTTGAGTGTTAGATGGGACAAACATCTGTCCCTGTCTACGCATGTTCAAACGGTTTCGGCCGCTTGCTGTGGTAAAATCAAAATTATCAGAAAATTCATTAAATATCTGCCCAATGCAACTCGTAAAACCATGGTCCATTCGCTGATAACTTCCCATCTGGATTATGCGAATGGATTATATCTGGGTCTGTCACTAGGCCTGCTTCGCAGACTTAAGACACTGCAGCCCGATTAGTCTGCGGTGTCCCGCTTCGACACCGCATTTCTCCCTATGTACGACAACTTCATTGGCTGCCTATTGCTAAGCGAATAGAATTTAAGGCTTTGACCTTTGCTTTTCGGCCATGTAAAGGAAAAGGGGCCGCTCAACCTAAGGAGGAGACTCCGTCCCTATCATCAATCCAGATCCTGACGGTCGAACAACAAACACTTCCTTGCCACCCCTCGGTTCTTAAAAGCCAGAATGGGAGGTAAATCTTTTGAGGTGGGTGCTGCTCAATGTTGGAATAAATTACCTTTTCATTTATGCTTGATTCAGTCAGAACATGAGTTCCGCAAGTCTCTCAAAACCTGGCTATTTAGTTGAAATGACTAGCTTTGTACTTTCACCCGCCCTGCTCTCTGTCTGCTATAGCGCCGGGACACCGTGTTGGGGGTAGCTGTGCGCTTAATAAATTCCTTTATTATTATTATTATTATTCATTCTTATAACATTTGGCAAAACAGCACAGACTTAATGTTCAGGAAAGGGTGATATTTAGGTCTCTCTGACTTTGCCATAATTTCATCAAATGCAAGAGACCTGCCTTCAAGCTCATATGCAGTCACTTTCACTCTCACTTCCTGCTCACGTGTTGTATAGACATGATGGTGGTAGCTTAGTGAATTAATGCCTCCACTTCAGGGTATGTGTTTGACCTTATGGTCACAGTTTCACATCATGTTGAGTGTGCTCAGCCTTTCATCATCCTGAGATTTATAAATTGAGTATTATTGAGTTGGATAACAGCAGAGGCCGATGTTTGAGCATGATCTTTACAAATAAACATGTTATTTTAAAACAGATGCCCAGATTAGGGCATCACTGCCAGTAAGGATGGTCCTTTGCACATTTAGCACCCAAGAGATGGAATTATCTTCCTTTTAGTGTCTGGCAAGAAACTACGGGTAATATTTCTGACTTTTGTGGTGTAGGGCAGCCCAGCAAGTCACCTTGCTGCACTGCCCTGCTTCACAGGGAAAGGGCAGAAATGTGCTGTATTTATCCAATATGGCGCATTCCTGTCCTTTTACCTTGTGCTGGCGCCATTTTGTCATCCTAACTCTCACATAGGCACCCATGCACCATGGTGTAAGGGTACCTGTGTAGTAGGCAGGATTGTTTTCGTGCTGGAAGAGGCTTCTTCCATCTTTCTATGTGTGCACTGTACAGAAGAAAGCAGCACACATAGAAAGAGGAAAGAGGAAAAAACAAGGAGAAATAAAAATATTTCTCCTTGTTACGCCACCCCAGGGGACTCTGTTTGGCCCATACCCAGCTTTACAATGGCTTGTCAATCTGGCAATGCATCAAAAACTATTGGAGTTGTGTGGGAACGCCCATGCAATGCCTACCCAGAGCAATTTGTGCTGCATTGCAATACTCCATATTTTTGGAGCCAAAAATCAAATACATGCAACTCAAAAACATGCAAATTGGCTTGCATGGTTCAAAAAACTTTGGCCGCCATAAGTGTGGCAGGGTATGCTCAGACGTGAGTCCCTTGCTCACTTTGCCACTGGATTCAAGCAAGCCGGGCTGAAGACGGCTGTAATGCCAGAAACCGGTCCTCGGAAGCTTGTTTCCGGTCCAGGGAAGGCATGGCTTGGCAGTTCGGGCTGAACTGTTCCCATGAGGCACAGGGTCAGACTGATTTGCATATAGCCATGTCTGAACTGGGGTGGCAGAGTGGGCTAAAGAACTGTGATGGATCAAACCCAGATCTTTTGACTGGGTGTGAGTGTTTGATTGGTTCAGATGCTCCGTCCATCACCACCCCCTTTTGTACCGCTTTGGCCGCCATAAGTGTGGCAGGGTATGCTCAGACGTGAGTCCCTTGCTCACTTTGCCACTGGATTCAAGCAAGCCGGGCTGAAGACGGCTGTAATGCCAGAAACCGGTCCTCGGAAGCTTGTTTCCGGTCCAGGGAAGGCATGGCTTGGCAGTTCGGGCTGGACTGTTCCCATGAGGCACAGGGTCAGACTGATTTGCATATAGCCATGTCTTAACTGGGGTGGCAGAGTGGGCTAAAGAACTGTGATGGATCAAACCCAGATCTTTTGACTGTGTGTGAGTGTTTGATTGGTTCAGATGCTCCGTCTATCACCACCCCCTTTTGTACTGGTTCAAAAAATATGACATAAAGTTTGCGCTGCTCTTGCATGGTGCAAGAGCGATGCAAACCAGGTCATAAATATACCCTAAGTTGTCAGCGCTCAGAAAACAGCTTCAGAC
The DNA here is from genome assembly GCF_964261635.1 of Lissotriton helveticus. Taxonomy (NCBI): domain Eukaryota; kingdom Metazoa; phylum Chordata; class Amphibia; order Caudata; family Salamandridae; genus Lissotriton; species Lissotriton helveticus. The sequence continues at coordinate 1,206,932,090 of NC_136070.1, forward strand.
TTATATACACAGAAGTAAGCGAACCAGCTCTCAGCCATTCCTCATAGCTCTGGGACACCTAATGTGGGTTGCAACAAACTTTAAAAGAATATAATTAATGATAGGTTCTTAAAAATAAACCTGAATAGCTTGAGAAAGCTCTTTCTGTTGTTGGTGCAACTAAGAGCATGCTAAATAACTACAGGGTCTCACATATTTGAACATATTCCTTGCAACACTTTTCAATCAATCATTTAATGAGGGGTTTTTAAAGCGTGCTACTCACCTGCGAGGGTCATAAGGCGCTACGGTTTCAGTCAAAGAGCCAGGTCTTGAGGTTCCTCTTGAACGTGTGCAGGGTCGCTGAGCATCTGATGTTCACTGGGAGCTTGTTCCAGGTCTTGACTGTAATGCAGGAGAAGGCTCTTCCTTCTGCTTGGCATCTGCGGATGCGGGGGGGGGTCTCTGCCAGTGCAGGTCGGCGGAGTGGAGGTTCCTCTTGGGTACGTGAAAGGAGACTCTCTCATGGAGGTATTTGGGACCGATGCTGTGGAGGGATTTTTGGGTGTGGGTGAGCAGTTTGAAGGTGACTCTCTTCTTGATGGGGAGCCAGTGGAGGTCTCGTAGGTGTTGGGTCATGTGTTTGTGTCTTGATGTCCTGAGGACGAGTCTGGCTTCGGTGTTCTGGATGGTTTGCAACTTGTGTAGAAGAGTTCTGTTGATTCCAGCATAGAGGGCGTTGCCGTAGTCCAGCCTGCTGGTGATGAGCGTGTGGGTGACAGCACTCCTGCATTCGTGGGGAATCTGTTTGAAGGCCTTGAGGAGGGTGCGAAGGCAGTTGAAACTGGTGGAGTTGACAGAGTTTATCTGGCGGGTCATGGTGAGGGATGAGTCTAGGCTGCACTAATTTTGTCAACCCCAGCTAAGCCTTTATCAAGCTAAGTCTTTGAGATTTGTGTACTGGGATATGTTGCTGTTGACCAGAAAATTTCAATACCTTTTAAGCAATTTGAACATTACCCCATAAACTATCCTGCGGTGATTGGAGACCTGTGAGCATATTCACAAGGAAATGTCGGAGCGCGGAGCTGGTCCAAATTTGGCTGTGACCCCTTCCAACATTTTCGAAAAATCAAGGATGCCCAGTATTCATAAGAATACGATCCACTCGTGTGTTGTCCTTAGCACTGGTGCTAAATTTAGTTGTATAGCACCAACCCCAGGCACCCTTGCGCCACAGTGAAAGGGTGCCAGCATTGTAGGGAATGCTTGTTTATGTGCAGGAAAGTGTCCCTTCCTGCATAAAAACAATCACTAATGGCATTTTGCTTTTTCTATGTGTGCTGTAGAATGCAGCACACATAGAAAGAACAAAAACGAGGAGAAATAAAAGTAGTTCTCCTCATTTCTAATGCCTGCTCTTGAATGGTGATAGGAGTAGAGGGACCTTATTTTGAAGGCAGCGTTAAGCCAAAAAAAGTGGCTTAATGCAGCTTTGTGAATATGGAGAAGGGCATATCAACACCAGAACACCATTAAAAGGGACGTTCTGGTGGTGATATTCCCTTGTAAATATGCCCCTTTGTCCTACAGGGTGAACTAGCAAACACATTTACAATTTGAGCTGTTTTAATACAATAGTGAAATTTAACGTCCAGGTTATGCACACCTCTCTCCGTCAGGTAATTTCACCTTGTTATCCTTCTAGCCAGGGCTTTCAGTGTGCCGGGTCTCACCGGGTCTGAGCACCAGCAGTTTTTTTAAGGGGCCTCACAACTGGTCTCTATCGGGCTCTGTTTTGAGCCCTGGCACAGGCGGTCCATTTTTTTTCCAGACTACAGTGACAGCAGGCACATCGATGTGTGCGTGATCACACTGCTAACTTCTCAATAGTGGAGATGTTATGGCATGACGTCGTGCCAGGTCAGTGTTGTAGGGGAAGGGAAGTCCTTTAAAGAGAGTAGTTTTCTCTCTGGATTTTCCTTCTCTTTTTGAAACTCAGGAGCAGCAACATTGTCCTGGTGTCACCAGGGCTTTAAGTGGAAACTTTTTAAATGTTATATACAAGTCATAGTTGCTGCTCATTTGTCTTATGCGACTAACAACATTGACAAAGCCAATAGTCCTGCCTTGTTCTAGGTACGATGTTACTTGCATCATATATCTGGATGCAATGACAGAAACCGCAAAATACAAGTCAGGCAGCACACTATGCTAAGCACACATTTTTAGCTTACGCCCCTAATTACATTGCCCACGCCCCTTTGACCCCACCCCCTGTTTTTTTCAGTTCCACAGACAGGCTACATAGTAAATAGCCATGAGCATCCTGTATATTAACCTGATGCATCATGCATAGTAACTCAATGCAATTCTATGAAGATTGGATCATGCAACTTTGAAAATGCACACATCCGCAGCAGGATTTTTTGTCAAAAAAGCCATCTGTCTGGCATTATCTCACTTGCTTTCTATGGGTTAAATAAACATGCATACACTATGGTGGAGGAGCGTCGCCCCACCTCCGAAAGGCAGCAGATTAAAAATAAAATGATAAGAAAAACTATTTTATTATCATTTTATTTTTAACTTTTGCTCCAGTCTGCCGAGTCAAGTGTAGGGTGGGGCCATCCTCTCTATCCCAGCTTCGTCAGCTAGGGCGCACATGTCTGCCAGCAAAATAGACAGGCATGTGCAATTAGTATTTCTCCATCTGGCTGCATTGCACAGCTTGATGGAGAACGAGCACAGGCTTCCAGGCCCTATCTGAGATGCAGTTTAGCCCACTCAGCCCAATCATGATGCAGCTCTTAATTGAGAGCAGAGTTGTGATTGGGTGGGGACGGGAGCAGAGAAGCATTGAGGTCGTGGGAGCTGAGGAGCACTGAGTAGCACGGAGGTAGCATCCGGCAGCAGAAGCGGCAAAGTTCTTCAATTTTTGTTTTATTATTATTATTATTATTACCCCAGCCACTACTGACCTTCGGTATCTTTTAGAGCAGCGGTTCTTAACTTGTGGTCCAGCTACCCTGCGGCACTTACTCAGGGCATCCATAACTGCTTTGAAAATTAAATATTATTAACAGATATTTAAAGTGTATATAAAAGTGAATGGAAAATATTAAAACGTTCTATAAATGTGAAGACATTTGAAATTGGAGGCTACAAATTAAGTAGGCATCCATAGATTGATTTGTGGGAGCAATGCAAGGGCATCAAGCAGAATATAATAAGGCACAATGGGTGGCCTCATCTGAATTTAGAAAAGCTCCAACCGTTTCCTTTCAAATTAAAATTGCTATTTTTTGTGAACTAGATAAAATATTTTATCATTTGTGTACTTGCTTGTTAGAAAATACTTGTGTCTGTATTTTTGTTTATTGTTTTACAGTTCAAATCATCTAAATTGCTTACGTTGGAGTCCCCTGTGTCCAGTAATCATTCACGAGGGATCCCAGGATTCCTATATTGATTAAGCACCACTGTTCTAGAAGGAGCAGCTGTTGAACACCCAATGTATTTATTATTATTTATTTGAAACTCCTGGGTGCTCAAAAAAGAAAAATGTGCTGCCAAGATCATGATATCTTCTTGCACAATAAGCAATTGTTAGTCATTCATCTATGAGAAATATAATAAAGAAAATATAAACATCTGTTAAATGCTGTGAGCAAGTAAATGTGTGAAGGGCATGTTGGGCAAGTAACCAATGAAGAGGGCTCAGGTAAACAAACCAATGTTTGTATGTAGGTATACATGTGGTATTTTTAAAGCGGAAATCTAGACGTAAGGCAAGGGTCTGCTATACATGTTCAAAGAAAAAGATGCTATCTACATATGATTGAATCGGCAGCCTGATTCTGGGAGCAGACGTGAACTTTTACTGCATTGTGATGTAGCGTTCTTTAAAGAGGTGCTTCTTCAACTCTTTCCTAAATCAGAGAGTTGGGGTGTTATTGATTGACACTGGCTTATTGTTCAATGTCGAGGGTGCATGAATGGTGAAGAGCTGTACACTTGTTTTTTTCCTTTTCTTGTAATTCTTTGCATCCTATCTTACTGGAAAGGATGAGCTTCTCAGACAAATAGGCTTGGGCGCTGAAGGCTTTGTAAAGATGCATCATGTTTTGAAGAGCCAGTTAAGTTCCATTATGATGAGGATAATGTGGTCATATTTCTCCAGGCCATTAATGATAGGTGTATGATGCCCATAAAGTAGGGCCATCTTGGTGTGAGGGATGCTAAGGAGCAGTGCATTGAAAACATCCATGTCACAGATGTAAGAGTATGAAGACTTATACAGCAGTTCTGAAGTTACCTTCTGGGAGGAATTGATTCATTTTCTGTAGTAGAAATAATTGGTACCAGGCCATCCTTTTTTTCTTGGCAATGTATTGCTCGAGGATAAGATTTATATCCAGGGTAAATCCAAGCGACTTGTATTGGACAGAAAATGAAGCCATCAAGATTCATGCGATTGAGTCAAGTTTGGCCTACTTGTTGCTTATTGTTCCTAGAAAATAAAAAAGAATTCTGTCTTGATTGGGTTGAGCTTTATGTAGTGTGTTACACATCCTGATCTAGGTGAGTTGCAGGTATTGGTTGTCTAGAGCAGAAGAGACTTTCATATAGTTTTGTGCTGTTGCCACATTGGTGAATGTTGTTTCGATCCTTGGTACTAAGAGCCCCAAGGGGTTCCATGTAAGGGTTGAAAAAAAAGCAGGACAAGGTAAAAGCTTGTAGGACTTTTCAGATGCTAGAGATCTTCTGGGACTTTACAGTTCCAATACCCATGTGAACAAACAGGCATAGGTTGGAGGAGAATCAGTGAAGGATGTTGCCAGTGAATTCCAGTTGAGTCTTCCAGATGTAATTGTAGGTATGATGGTCGGCGGAATCAAGGACATCTGGAAGGGACAACATTAGCAGATACCAGGGGTTATCTTCACATGTGGTCAGAAGGGCATAATCGTTGATGTGCAAAGTAGCTGTCTCTTTTCTGCAGCATGATCTGAAGTAATATTTGGTAGTTGTGCTGAGATGACTGGTGTTGATATGATCTTGGAATTCCACATTGGTTGCTTTTTTAATCATCTTGCTGATGAAGAGTTGGTGAGTGATGAACTAGTAGTTGATGAAGTCATCAGGTCTAGTGAGGGTTTCTTCAAGACTGGGAGGATCTGGACTAAATTGAGAGCTTCTATAAAGATGTTTTGAAGTAGGGAGGTATTGACAATGGTGAGTAGAGGCGAGAGAGCTTCTCAGAGAAGAGCTTTGAAGAAATACAGGTCTGCAGACAAAATATCAGAGAAAAGATATTTTGTGGGTAAAATATGTCAAGAATATTGAGGACAAAAAAAATGCTGTTAAGTTATGTTTCTATAGGTAAGCAATGTTTTACTATATAAAACTTCACATACATGTATTGTGACAATATCTATATCTTCAAGGTACATAGATGTGGAGTAAAGAATAATACATCTATACTTACCTATTTGCACTTACCATCTCAATATTTTGGTCCTCAATATTTTTGACATGATTTTCTGTCTACACAATATTTCTCTTTCCGATATCCTGTCAGTGATCCAAAATACAAAGGCAAGACATAATCTTTGGACGAGGTGGCTTTGAAGGGTTTCAGTATGTCAGCAAGATCTGCTAGTGAAAGACCCAAAAGGATAACCATTTTGGAAGACTATGAAAATTGCTTAGTGTAAGAGGAGAAGCAGACTTGGTGTTTTGTTGTGCTGTCCGATCTTCTGTATTTTTTCCAGTGAAGAGTGGGGAATAGGACGTTCAGGGAGTGGGTTGATACAGTGCTTGGTTAGTCTGAGGAACATGTCTTGAAAAACATTTTGCTACTATTGGCTGCAAAAAATTATGGTTGAATGGGATGACCCAAAGTCTCTTACTTTGCATATATTTTGTTGTTCACTTGATATTTTTGATATGATCTTTTGCACACAAGCTATACATAGATAAAATGTCTGGATGAGTTTGTCATCACCCTTGACATGGTGCTATTAAGAAGGGGAACTTCCTATTTTTATGAAGGGGAGGGCTAGGGACAGCATAAAGACAAATTGGACAGCCTCTATGCATTTCTCACTATACAGGCCATCCTATGCTACCTGTAAATGTGTCCTTCAGCCCTTACTTCCATTTTGAATTTCGGAACTTGTAGTTTTGTTTTCACTACAAATTCCTGGCAATAAAGATAGGGAAATGCCTGTGCGGAGCCTCAGTTACCTTGCAGAGTGGAAGAATAGGCCTTTGGCAGTCAGTTGTATACGCAGATGGTCTAATGTTCCAGAAACCTGTGGAGTTGGAGGAACAGTGAGCCTCAAGTGGCTGCAAAAGGGACAGACAAGGGAAGGAGAGGACAATGTGCCCTTTTGTAGTGGGGTGAAGCTGACAGGTGTGCCTCTACAGTGACTGTGAAGGGGTAGATGGGAATATCTCTCTGAGTGACAGAAGAGGATGTGAATAAGTGTGCCAGTCTCAGGCCAAGGCAGGAGACGGACAGGTTTGATGTCACGAGGATCTAGAGAGAGCATATATCATGATGTTATGCCTCTCAGGAGGCCAGGAGTTTGGTTAATCATCTGAGTCACGGCAACTGGTGGGGGGGATGCTAGCATGTTTGTACTGCAGTTTTGGACGTCTGGCGGATTAGGTGTGTGGTTCAATGGTGATTTCAGGATCAGTGGAGGTCTTGTTTACTGAACGGTAAATCTTCAGTTCTCTGGCAGTTTCCTATATGACTGAGGGATTCTTTAGTTTTTTGTTTCTTCTCCCAATCTAGAAACACTAAGAGAGTGACTCTTTCTTTACACTTGAAATTCAGCAAAGGGTTTTTTCCTAGCATGGAAATAGTACATTTACCCCATTAATAGCACAGAACTGCATGTCAAAGTGTACATTTTCCGGCATACAAGTTACAATTTTGGTCGATGGTGTCACTCTGTTACACCATTGCGGTAAATCCTAAAAATGAGGTCTGGATGAGGAACTCCTCACTCCTGGCATTGAGCATCTTTGCAAGGTAAAAGAGTTCATGTTATGTAGAGGAGCTGGTGACAGCAGTGATGTGACAGAAGATTCTTTATAAATGGTTCACTGCTCAAGATGTCCCATCTCAGGTTGAATGCCAAATTAATTTTTTCGATTTCCCTTTGAATTTGAGACATGCAGCCTACGTTTTACAAGGCTGTTGGTAGGAACACTAACCAAATTCAGGTGCAGGGTGTTAGCAGGCAAATACATAAGAGATGATGGTCCTATTAACCTCTCACCAGAGGAAGGAGAAACATGGTGGGGTTGAGCGATGATGGATATGGGATCCTCTCTGCTGAGAAGGCAATAGTACTTGTATATATTCAAGTCATGTTTTGTGACGCTGCGACAGCATAAAACATGCACCACACTGTGCCATATTTACAAAGTGACGCATCTATGCAGATGCATCACTTTGTAAACCCCTGTGCTACATTATGCCTGCATCAGGAATAATGTATGCAGGGTGGCCGTTCTGTCTTATCAAAGCCACGTAGAAGTGATGCAGTGAAATCTATGAAATTTCACTGCTGCCCTTCTAGGGCATCACTACATCTAATCCTTACACCTGCTTGAAGCAGGCGTAAGGAATCATGCAGGGCTTTTCACATGGGGCTTGCCCAATGTGAAAAGACACATTGCTGGAGTTGCGTCTGTTTTCAGACACAATCCAGCAATGCACCAGTTTTGCGCCTACAGATGCGTCAGGAATATTGACGTATCTGGAAATCCTTGCGACATGGAGCGCCATACAGTAAATCCGGCACGACCATTTTCCCGCAGCGATGCAACACTTTTCACACATTAGGCTCTCAATTGTTTTTTTTTTGCATGTGCATTGGCAAAAGACAACTCCACAGGAGGCAGAAATGTAATTGAATTAGCATCTACTCCTAGCACATATGAAATTTGAATTAAAGGCACCACACCTTCATGGATTCGACTGCGCTCTTCCCACCAACCCTAGCCAAACCTAACCCTATCACTATCTCACCAATAAGGGTAGTCAATAACTGCACAGCTTCCATCTCATCATTTCCCTCAGTTCTCTCTCTTATAATGTTAACTTATCTACAGTCAGGGCCAATAGTATTAGGTGGCAACAGAGGACCACATTATGCAATAGAATTGGCTAAATTATGCAAATAATTAAAGCAAATTGTGCAGTGTTATGCTGACAGTCTCTGGAAGTGTTATATCTCATTTTCCTCTTAACAAATTTGGATACAAAAGGAATCCCATAGCTATGTAAAATGCTATGTATTCTGTGGGAGAAAAGAATACACATGCACCTTATCCTTTTGATAATATAAAAATGGAAGCACCATATTTCATATTCTATATTATATAGCCACTGTTTCTAACTTCCATAGTAAAATAGTTTGTGCATAATACACAATGTTGTGCACAGTAGAAATCATGCCTCTTTTTACAGACCTGTTATTAGAAAATGTTTGCCTCTTTCATTGTGTTTGCCACCTATGGTTTTTTAGAAATAGCCCTATGGATTTGGCTTTATCTTGTATGCACACGATAGACCCCTAGAAGAACATCTTTCCATTTAGAAACAGCCCCGCAGAACAATATTGTACTCTACTTATCTATGATGTGTCCAGCTAGGAGGTACTCTAAAACTCAACACAACAGACCTAAAAATAAAAGTAAAGTGCTTTGGACTTTTCCGTACTGATGGTACCCTTTAAATATGTGCTGCTTTGAAAATATACCTGTAGAGCAACACAAATTTGCGAAAATAATGAAACAAAACATTTTCTTCCAAAGAGAGAAAATCATAACTTGCACCATGTTTGAATTACATTAAAAAGGTTGATTGTTTAATGCAAAATTAGAACGACCCTTCCCAATTTAATAAATGTGGCCATTAATACTTATTACATCTTAAAATGGCCTAAGAAAATCCTTTGGATGTTACCTAAGACCACCCAGAAAACTGTGGTCCATGCCCTTATCACCTCACGGCTGGATTACGGCAATGTCCTTTTTCTGGGTTCTAATAAGGCTGTGACCCGTAGACTGCAGCTGGTGCAGAACACTGCAGCGAGACTGCTATGCAGTGTTCCCAGAATCACACCCATCTCCGGCTATATCTGTGACTTACATTGGCTCAGGGTGGAAAATCGTATAAAATGTAAAGCCCTGAGTTACATGTTTAAGATCAAATGGGATTTAGCTCCATAATATCTGCTTTCTTTGGCTACCCCATATGTCCCTAATCGCCATCTCCGTTCTGCTTCTCTGGAAACATTCTTGGTGCCCAGATTTAAACTTGCTAGGATGGGTGGCTGTTCCTTTTCTTAACTTGGTCCTACTCTCTGGAATGCTCTCCCTCTTGCTATCCGCAAAGAATCCAGCTATCCCCGTTTCCGCAGTTCCCTGAAGACCTGGTTATTCAATCAGTAACTTCTTCCCATTTTTGCTTTCTCCTGCTCCCAGTCCCCATCCTGGCGCCGGGAAATCCTTTGTGGGTAGCTGTTGCGCCTTACAAATTCATTTAATAAATAAATAAATAAATAAATACTGTCTGTGCAAAAACGTCCTCACTCTGTTAAAGATTTAATACCTGAAAACAACAATCAACTACAGAATAGTGCCAAAGTACGAAGTAGAATAACCACATTTCCCTTTGATAGACCGTTTTAGATGCCTGAGAAATAAAAAGGAGTTAACTCAAACAAGAGTTCAATTTACAGCGTAGCCCATTTGGCTACACAGTGAGCACCCAAAAGTTGATAAATGGGAATAAATGTAGGTTGAGTAAAAATTCAGAGCCAACCTGATGTATACAAGGGTCAGATGTACGACGCGATTTTGCATGCATAAACGGGTTTGCGACCTGTTTGCGCATGCAAAATCTAAGAGGGACATGTACAATCCCTATTTAGCGATTCGCAATTTTTTTGTTACTTGCTAAATAGGAATTTTATTCGGAAGGGTCCTTTCAAGGGTGTCCTTTCCTAATAGTGAGTCTCTATCCCATGTTTGAATGTTTGCGACCGCAATTGCAGTCGCAAAACACTCGCAATTTACCGCCCTCTCCAAGATGTGGTAAAGCACTCGCAAATGGGAAGGAGTCCCCAAGGGACCCCTTCCTCTTTGCAAATGCAGGGGAAAATATTTTGGGGGGACAGGCAGTGGTCCAAGGGACCACTACCTGCCCTTAAAAAATGAAACGAAAAAGTTTAATTTTTCTTTTTTTTAAATGCATCCCGTTTTCCTTTGAGGAAAATGGGTTGCATTAAAAAAAAACTGCTTTATTTAAAAGCAGTCCCAGACATGAAGGTCTGCTGAGCCCAGCAGGCCACCATACCTGGGAGAGCAAGCCATTCCCAATGGGGTCACAAATTGGGAGTGCCTCATGAATATTGATGAGGCATGCAATTTGCATCCCCATTGGAAATTGCAAACAGTGTCTCTGACACTCTTGTCCATAGTATTTTGCGAGTCGCAAATTGCAACTCGCAATGGAGCGCAATTTGCAACTCGCAAAATTCTATGGTCTTACATCTGGCCCTAAGTTTCAAGAACATATTGTAAAAGTACAGCATCACTTCTGGCAGTCCAAATCATGTGACAAAGTTTAGTCTCAACAGCATAAAGCATGCAAGGAATTCACTAATAGCAATGCAGAAAATAAAAAAGAAAATATGGTCATCAGTATATGATTTTTGGTCCTCTTCCCTATACATGAATACATTTAACCCTTTCACTGCGGCGGCTATTCCGCCGCAGTACTAAGGGGTGGGGGGGCGCGCGGCGCTCCCGCGCTTGTGACGGAACCGCTCCGTCACGGCCCTCGGGTGAGCTGTGCTTGTGACGGAACGGTTCCGTCACGGCCCCGCCCGCTCAATAGAACGCTCAGCGCAGGCGCGGAATTCACACCACGCAGGCGCGGCGATCGGGCCGTGACGGAACCGTTCCATCACCAGCCCAGCCCACCCGAGGGGCATGACGGAACGGTTCTGTCACAAGCGTGGGAGGGGTTAAATTACCCAAACTAAGTCTGTAGTAAGCAGCATTAATTGGGAAAACCCTTATTAGATCCAATAAGCAGGCATGTGTCAGCATTATAGAGACTTCTGTTGAGGTTCTTCAAAATCAGGAGTATTGACAGCATAAAGCCACACAACAGAGATATAGCAAACAGGTATGAGAATCTGCCTAAAGCTAAAGTGTGACCACTAGTTAAAACTACACAGAACATTTGAGAATCCCACCAGTACTTTTCCACCTTCTCACAGTAAAACATGGCAACCTTATTCAATACTCTCGTCTCATGGTCTGAACATCAAAATGTTCTTGGATTCCTCCTATCTTTAAATATAACATGAATAGGTGCCCACCCTTTGTTCATTAGCGCATATCATCCTTGCTAAGAATTCTTCTCCAGAGCCTCACTATCTCTCATACACAATGTGCCTTTCACTAACCAGGAGATCATATGAATGCACCTGCAAAGAAGAAAAACATTGCAACCTGAGCAAACTTTCACTTTGAAGATTAAACACTAGAGACCAAATGCTCGAGGTCTTTGGTCAAGCTAACATAACAAAACACTTCAATACATATATAAATAAATGGTTATGGATACATATACAGTTTAAAAATAAATGTACGATACTATTATAATGAATATGTGATTATATAAGAGTTAACAACATTACTCAAACTACACAAATGTAGATATATATGAAAACTGCAATTGGGTACCACTATAAGGTAAACATTAGTAAGCACACTCATAAAAGTCTGGATTATTCAGTAGATGCACCTTCAGTATTTTGGTAATCGCAACACTTTATGTTAATGATATTAAAGCACACAAATATAGGGTACTACATGCATGTATATATTGCATAGTCATGCCGTGAAAGGGTGGGGCCAAAATGACGCTGCTCCAATAGTGATGAGTTAGTATTTGCAAGAGTGTGGCAGTGCTTTTCACCATGTCTGAGACAATTATTTTTAGTAACTTTTGATCTGCTTGAGGCAGAAGCAATGTTTAGCTGAAATCCCACTGGTATACATGTTTAGTGATGGGCAATCCCACAGCTGCTGCACATGCTTTTCATTTTTTGTTTGAAGGAGGTTTTCACAGCTCCATTCAGCGTTGTAACTATTTTGTGAGGTAGGCTTCCCACTGCAACTGGGTGTACCTGTTGTGTAAGCAGTGCTTAATTTGAGCCAGTGGTTTGCTGGTGGGGGCCACCGGCACTTATCTTTAGGGACATGCACTTATTTTTCCTCTTCAAAGATTTCCTGAGAGGAAGAGAGTGAAATCACACAAAGGGAAAAGAGGGATGAAGAGAAAGATGGAAAAGCAGCCACAATGGGAGAAAGCAGGAGGAACCTGCAAGATTGAGGTCAATGGGTGAGAGTGTCTGGAAGTGGGTTAAAGAGGCCTGGGGTAGATTCAAGACTATCCAGCATTGGTATTCAGGATGCAGACTAACTGCGGGCTCAGGAGAAGAGCTTTGAGCACCAGCACTCATTATGTTACAAATTAAGCACTGTTAAGGGAAGACTGAACTCCCAATTCTTGTTCTGTGACTGTGGTGATGACTGTACAGTTCATTCCTCTGGTGTAACTACTTTGAGTAAGAGTGATTTTGATAGCTCATGCCCACGTGGGGCATTTTCTGTTTGAGGAAATATTGCACTGAAGGGGCAGTGTGTGTGTGTGTGTGTGTTTGAGTGTGTGTGCATGCTTGCATGCAGGTGTATGTGTGGCCTGCACATCTACTCTTCAAGATGTAACCTTCCTGATAGTATGCTGGACTTTACACATTCGGCCACATGCATCATTCTTACATTTTGCGATTTCTTAATTGCGAAAATGAAGGAATCGCAAAATGCTATGCATTAAGAAATCGCAATTTTTTTGCGATTTCTTAATTTTCCTTAATTGCGATTCACAGTTTGCGAATCGCAATTAAGGAATACCTTCCCATTGATTCCTATGGGCCTAGAGGCCCATAGGAATGAATGGGAAGCCATTTCCATTTTGCGATTCGCAATTAAGGAATCGCAAAATGAGAATGCTATTTCATGGGTGCAGGGGGGTCCAAAGGACCCCCCCTGCACCCCTGAAATTAAACTTTAAGAAAAATTTTCACACACACATGCCCCAAGGGCATGTGTGTGTGTAAAATGAAACTTTCAAAAATGAACGTGCATTTTTGAAAGTTTTCACAAATTATCATGAAGTTCAACTTCATGGTAATTTACCTCTTCCTATTTGCGAATTCGCAAAAAAAAGTTTATGCATTGCATTTAAGAAATCACAAATTGCGATTTCTTAAATGCAATTGCAATTTAAGAAATCGCAACATAATTGCGATTCCCTAAATTGCGAAAAATGGAAAAAAATAATGCATCCCAAAAAAGGAAATTGCATTCTCAAACGGCCGAATTTTGCGATTCGGACCGTTTGCGAATGCAATTTACCTTGATGCATGTGGGCATGAATGTGGAACATGAGACTCAGAAAGGATAGAAATAGTAAGACATAGTATGCTGGCCTTCTTACCAGTAGGGCAAAGCAACTTCTGGTCCTTGGGGATGTCAATCTTTTTTGGATACTCCACCAAAGGGTATTTCTCCACTCATGGGTGAAATTGATTGGGACTTACCCTTGGGAATCTGTCTATTTTGTATTGCTGAAAGAATTTTGCTCAAATATTGAATCGCAAAGTCTATTATGAATACTAAACCTCATTTGGAACTACTTCCAGGGCTATTCGCCGATGCTGCTGGTCTTGATGAAATGCCTCATTTAGTTGTTACCGCTAAAAAACAAAAAAGTGTTCTTAGGAATGGTACCCTGGAATTAGTCACAATAAAGGTTTAGGTGGAAGATAAAAATGAATTTTTTGAGACACCATCACAATTATTGTTATGACGAATTTAAATGTGAAAAGAAGTCTTATGTTGCCTTGCATTTCTAACTCTTCCAAAACTTCCAAATAAATCTTCACAATAATTAATGAAATTTGCAATCCTCCTGCCTCTGCATTATAGCATTCTCCGGCTCGGTAGTTCTGTGATCAGCTAGCCAAACCTATATTTTGCAAAGTGGCTGATCAGCTGTTTCACTGTCAGGCTTCTTCCCTCTCTCTGCCACAGATTTAGTGAATCTGGTTACTTCTTTTCTCAAGTCTTGCAGTCTTCAGGCAATGTATATCTAGATAAACTGCTTGTGATGGATCGTTATTTTACCTTACCTATAGCACGGTCTCAATACATCCTTAAACTGTGGCTCTATTGAGTGCATTAAAACTGCTGTGGGTTCACCGCTAATGGCGATGTCACCTCTAGATATGGTAAAAGAATTTTAAAGCTAAAAACCGGGACATTTCCCAAACATAGAAGAAGGACTACAAATTTACTTCAGCCCAGCAAACAGAATGACAGTGCTCCTTAGCAGAGAATTATAGAAGAGGCAGTAAGCACATACATAAAATGCAATTTTTAGACCCAGTAGCATGTCTGTTAATTCAATTGCTTTCTCATACCAGCTGCTAACTATCCCTGCTTTGCAAAACATAAAAAGATACCTCCCACGTTTTAGCCGACCCTCTCTAAAAACCGGGACATGAGCTTAATTTCTTGAAATCTGCCGGGACAGCTGGTGAAAACCCCGGGCAAATCCGAGAGGCCTGGTTACCCTACCTCTAGATGCCATGAGCCTTCTGATCATATCACTTTGGCTTTTGATAATCTTCACGGTTAGGAATTGCATCCAATTTATACAAATATTGTTTACACTTTAGCACTGTGACCACTGTACACGAGCATTATTTTACAGTGATCCAGAGTTCATTACAAATTCATTTGAGAAACACAGTCCCTCTTCGGGGGCTCTGCCCGCTTCTTCCCCCATTCTCATCTGCCTTCGAACCCATTGACCTGCCTAGCTCACTAAGAATCCTTAAGACCTTGAAATCAGGTTCTCCATTGGATCCCTGCACAGCCAGACGTCTGGCCGCTGTTGCAGAGACTGTTAAGCCAGAAATTAACAGACTCATCAATATGTCCCTTCAGGAGGCATTTGTTCCGGCAGTCTGAAGGCAGGCCAAGATCTTACCATTACTAAAAAAACAACTCTAGACCCTCTGAGGCCAGTAAGCTAGCATCCCATTTCCCTTTTGCCAAGCACCGAGTCAGCCCTAGTGGAATTTTCCGAGGCCATCCTGGATTGTTTGGATGCTGGCGGGAGGGCAGCCTTGATTTTGCTTGACCTCTCGAAGGCATTCGACACTGTTCTTCACTCCCCCTGTTTGCTTTGTCACCACCGATGGTGTCCACGGTGGTCCCAAAGAGCACCCCTTCGAGTCCCCTCCTTTGCAACATCTAAATGTTACTCCTTTGGTTCAATTGACAGAGGATTTGGTGGCCAAAATTATTATGCATGCTGGTGATACCCAGCTCCTGTTCACGTGGGGAAAAAAATGAGTGTTCCACCTCCTCCGCAAAAAATTGTCTGACCACAGTTATTCATTGGCCTGCCTCTGCCCAACTTAAATGCAATAAGAAGAAATCTAAAATCCTCCTTTATGGAAGCTTCCCCCCTCAGTTTAGAGAAACACTCTGGCCACCTGATTTCTCTATTCCAGTCTCAACGGGACAACCCGCTAAAAATCTGGGAATCTGGTTTGAGGAGAAACTTTCGTTTTCGACCCAGATCAAGAAGCTACCTGGGAACTGTTTCGGGTTACTCAAAACCCTCAGGAAATTTCTTCCACGTCTTCCTAGCTTTGCTAAAGAAATGGTCACCCAAGCCCTTATTTTATCATGTATTGATTATGCCAATGCCTTTTACATTGGCCTCCCGGGCAACCTGCTTAATAAACTACAAGTAGTCCAGGATGCGGTGGTCAGACTTCTCTTTAACATCCTGTAATGTTTCGCTCTAGTCTTTTCAGAATCCTTTCTTTGTGTTCTACTGTATGTTCCATTTAGAATGTATTTTGAATAGATGTTACTGGCTTTTGTGGGTGTTGTGAGCTGAGCTGCTGCGCAGCACCTGTCTATGAATAAAGCTACTTTCCACCTTCTACTGGATACAACTGAATTACTACAGAAAAATGTGGCGACGATCGATCAACAGGTGTATGCTACCCACGCATTTATTATGCTGTTTGTGAAGAATTAACTCAACTACAACTGAGCATGAACCTGTACCTTCGACACCTCGAACTCGATTTCCTCCATCTATTTCCCCTTAACTTACGAGGATTTACAAGATCACAGCGTTGTCAAAGTTGTAAGGTACTCTTCATTATATTACTTAAAATTTACGGCGGCAGCTATATTTCTCTATCACGGTGCCAGCTGGAGTAACGTACAACTTGCGTACGTAGTTAACGCACCAGCAAATCCAAGTGGGCCATGTTAACGCTTTCGACGTATTACTAAACGTGGAACGCAACGTTTACTCTTGAAACGCAACGTCGAATTCAAAACGTGGGCGCCATTTTGGTATCTTTGAAACGCACCACTCCTATTGAAACGCAACGCTATGTGGGTGCCCATTTTGAACAAATAGTCTACGCTAACAGCGAGTGCAGAGACAGCGTTAAGTACGTGTCATCGAAGAACAACGATTGTCTTCACATTGAGGGAAGAAACAGTATTGAAAGTATATTACCGAGGAACGACTATTATCTCCGAAGAGATCGCAAAATTAGAACATGTTGCCACATTGAAGGATACGGTATCAGAGTACTTTGTTATTCCAATTAGCGGGTCTCCTTCTCTTTTATTCGCGGTGACACGCACACCCTGTAACTGTTCTTGTCTTCACAGTTAGAACTACTATTGTACGTCAAGATCACCAAGGAGTAATATTTTCAAGTATAATTTTTTTTTAATCTATTTTAACATAGTTACATCCACTCTTGAGGGAAAACTAACTGTGTGAAAGTGAATATTTATTTTAACGTTTTGTTCATTTAAAATATCACATCTACAACTTATAGTAACTCATTATTGCTATATTTTTTTATCTAGAATATGAGTTTACAGGCAGTTTCACCTCCACCTCCTTTCCTTGATCTTCCAGGTGAACCACCTATTGTCTGGAAGAAGTGGTTTGATGCATTCACTACATATCTAGGAGCTATAGGCGCGTCCAGATACAGAGCAGAAAGGAAAAAGTACCTTTTATTAAATATTCTTGGGTTTGAAGGTCGATCAATTTTCAAACACTTACCTCCTTTAGTACGTCCTCCTGAAGAGGAGGATTTAGATGATTATACAGAAACAGTCAAATTATTAGAATTACGTTTTGACATTAAACCTAGTTTAGTTGTAGTCAGACACAAATTCTATAAACGTGAACAGAGACAAGGAGAAAAAGTTGAAGATTTCATTTCTACACTGAGAATACTTAGTGCAGAATTTGAATTCGAGAATTTTATAGATCAAATGATCAGAGATCAATACATTGGTAAGTGTGTAGGCAAAGGGATCCAACAGAAATTACTCTCTTTAGGTAATCCCTCACTTGAAGAAGCTGTACGTGTGGCAAAAAGTATTGAATTTTCCAAACTTTCTGTTAAGGAACTTGATGGAAGATGTTCTTCCTCCATTACTAAAGAAGAAACTGTTAATGTTGTGAAAGTGCAAGAGACTAAAGTAAATTCAGGAGGTCGTACAGATAACAAGTTTTTTAAACAAAGTAACATTTGTTTTAAATGTGGTAATTTTCCACATTTCAAGTCTGGACGTCCGTGCCAGGCTAGAAATGTCACCTACAGGTTGTGTGGAAGGTTGGGTCATTTCGCTAAAGTTTGCCAGGGTGCTAAACTAAATGTGTCTCAAGTACAGTCTAACAAACAGTGGAGCAATTCAAATAATTCTTCTTCTGTCGCCTATGTTTCCGACTACAACCAAGATGACACCTCTAGCATTCAAGATGATTTAAGGGATATGGTTGCTGTTGTTGGGAACAGTGTGGATGATTCAGAAAGTGAATGTGTTGACCCTTACACCGATATTGGTATTGGTGATAAAGTAGTTTGTTTATTGGTAGACTCTGGAGCCAGGATAACCATGTTGACTCAAAAAATTTTTGAGGAAGTGTGGGTCGACCGTAAACTTTTTCCTCCTGACAGATCTCCTGTCAACTCGGAAGGAAGGAGGATTGAGCTTAAGGGTTATTTTGAAGATTCTCTTGAGTTTAGAGGTAGAAAGATTTTTGGTAAAATTTATGTTTCTATCAAAGGATTAAACATCCTCGGATGGTTTCATCAGGGTTTGTTTACGATGGTTCTCCGTCCTGGCACTAAAGATCCCATCTCTGTTGTGCAAGCAGATGGTTTTGTCAGCACAAAAGACCCCATCTCTGTTGTGCAAACTGATAATTTTGTCGATAAATTAGTTTAGGATTTTCCCACTGTTTTTAGCAATAAGTTAGGGGAAGTGAAGGGGTTCAAACACACCATTCGAGTAAAAGACAATGCCATCCCCATTAAACATAAATCCTTTCTATGTGTTCTACTGTATGTTCCATTTAGAATGTATTTCGAATAGATGTTACTGGCTTTTGTGGGCGTTGTGAGCTGAGCTGCTGCGCAGCACCTGTCTATGAATAAAGCTACTTTCCACCTTCTACTGGATACGACTGAATTACTACACATCCCCATCAAAAGAAGTGTGAGACAACATCTGTGTTCAGTCCACTGGCTGCCCATAGCAGAACGAGTTCAATTCAAATCTCTAGTCATAGCACATCGTGTCCTGTATGCCTCAGGGCCTATTTACTTGCGAAAGCATTTTACTTTCTACACTCCTTCGAGACAATTGCGCTCTGCTTCTCAACTTCAGGCTCATGTCCCCCGCTTCCGGCTGCAAAGGATGGGAGGCAGCTCCCTTGCCTTGAAGGCTGCTCTGGCATGGAATGTGTTGCCACTTGCTCTCCCTAGCACTCAGGACCCCATCCTTTAAAAAAAAAAAAAAAAAAGTTTGTCTTCATTTGATTAGTTCTCCCTCCCTTCTCAAGCTTCGCACCGGGATGCTCCTCGGAGTATTTGCGTGCGCTACAAATACAAATAACTAACATACCTTAGCATCCATTTGTACTTTTTTGGCACAAATACATGTCCTTTGTGCAACCAGCGTTACTGTTGGGAGCTCACATTTCTCAAAGTCACTGCTATAACCTTCTGCTTCACAGAAGCAATGCTTCTAGGTCCTATCAATTGCTCCAAGAGTCAGTGGCATAGCAGGGTCAGGTGGTACCCGGTGCGGAAAACTTTTTGCCACCCCTGGCTTTACAAAATGGCAAAAATATGTCCTGGGTTGCCGGCACCCACCACACCCCCTCTCTACGCCACTGCCAAGAGTTCCCCTCAAGAATGGACTGTAAAACCTATGGCCTGCCAGGTGATTGGGAAAATGGTGTACTAAAAGGCACTAGTTGTCAAACTTTTTCTCAAGATGTTCTTGGTTGAGAACATATCCTTGTCCCCACCCCCCCAAATCTTTGGGAACTAGCTCAACCCATCTAGCTCACAATACAGGGAAAGTATTTATGCAAAAATACAAACAGATTCAACACCACACAGTCTTTTAGTTAGTACGCACATACCAAAGAGCAGGGAAGCACATGGCAAGCCCAGATACATACCTGGTGAACAATAGCATGGATTTGAATATCAGCACGAATGAAAAGCCTTCACCTTCCAAAAGCAAAATAATTCATGGAATTGAGTGATACAAAGCATCTGTCATCTTCCAGGAAACCCACAGTTTATATTTTTATATATATATATATATATATATATATATATCGATCGCGAGCATGGAAAATAAACCTCCCAGCGAGATTCCCAACACGGGGAGGTCTGGTTTCTCATTGCGAGTAGTCACCTATGCTCGTGACCTCTTGTGATGAAAAACTACCTGTCCGTGTTGAGAAAGCTGCTGAGCAGCAGAAAACGACCGCTTGCACTGTGCATGATGCCGTTTGTAATGACTGCACAGTGCGGCCAAGCATCGAGCACTGTGCAATCATTGCGAACAGCAAACTACGCAGTTCGCGTAGTGCTACGCAGTTCGCGTAGTGCTACGCGTAGCTCACGAAGTGCACTTTACGAGCTACACGTAGCGCTACTACGCGAACTACGCCCAGAGTTAGTGTGCATTTCAATTCTGTGCCCTGTTTACCATTAGTGGAGAAGTGTGGCTCACTGGTTAGAGGAGGCAGACCTGGAAGCAGAGGTCAGCCCGGGACCAGGGTTCAATTCCTGGCTCGGCGGGGTCTTGAGTCCTAAAATGTCCATGGACTTGACAATTCTCGCTCCGGTGCCTACTCGATTCAAGGGTTCACACTCTGCGACTCTGGGCAATAGCTTGCTTAATCTCCACAACGGCCCCTCGCGGCGGGATGCCTGGCTTTCACCTTGCGGATACCCTGCCGGGGTTATCTCACAGGGGAATACCAGGACTGGTTCCCTAAGCAAGCGCTTAGAAACCGCTTGGTGATTTGCGCTATATAAATTCCGGTACATTTACATTTACATTTACATTAGCATTCTTCATGTATTCTGGTCCTGGGAGCCTTAAAAAGCAAGTGGCAACACCTTACAACATTATATATTTCTAATGTGTGCAAAGTGATTTAATCTGTAGGAAATTCGAATTTTGATTGACAACCCATTCTTATTTTAAATTATATAAGATAACATTTAATACAAGTACTATACGATGATTGTATGAGGAATACCGTGATTTTCAAGTAAATGCTGGCACTTGGCAGGAAAGCAATGTTGATGAATTCATGGGCATGCAGTGGTTGTCCATCAGTATTTTAAGCTGCAATCGCATAAGGCTTATTGGGTAGGTGATGACTGATCCCAGAGAATATCACAGCAGTGCCCTAGCTAAGATATGGGTGGTATCTAAAATAGAAATGTGTCAGTAGCTAATGTCTAAGTGTATTATTTGAACACTTATTAGAGGATCCTTACTTCAGTGATGAGAAATGTTGCTATCATCAGGGTCAAAGGTAAGGTAATATCACTTCCTTGGATTATGTCGGTTGGAAATCATATAATGTCACTTCCTGTGTTGTCACTTCCTCTGCCCCTTGCATTTTTATGATCCATCCATGTGCCAATGCGCTTCCTTGCCTTTCTTTTTTTCTTCCATTTTAAAGTCTTCTTCTTTCTTTCTCTAAGTTATTTTCCATTTTCAGATTCTTTACGGCTCTGCAATGGTTCCCTCTCCCCTTTACATCACATAATATTGGTTTCAGACTCTCTCCCCTTGCCTTTTCCTCATCCGGTCCCTCATTTTTCTTCACTTTCTCTCCCTTTGGGGTATATGCCTCATCCACCAATTAGAGCCCTATTTACTGAAATGAAAAAGCATCAATCACATGTATATTTGCAGAACACTAATTGCTCTGATGCCAGGGAGCTCTATTGTGATTAACAGTATGGCAGTTCCTTGTTAATAGATAAAATCTCCGACCTTATGCTGCTGCCTCTTTCGGTTCCTTTAATTAGGCTCCATTTTAACTGACTCTCAGCCTTGCAAATTAACAAGCTAGAATTACATTCAGACACAATTAAACTGATTGTTTTCTTTGTAATCGTCAGAGCGCAAATGTCTGAAAAACAAACAAGGGGTCATTAAGCTGCCACATTGAGAAAGCAGAGTTATCAATGTTGGAAGTCTCTGTGCACAATGTCAGGGGATTTCCCATCTCTTGGAACTTGCACCCTAGGGGCCTAATATCGACGGGCCAACAAAATGCAGGTTTAAATTGTGAGACCACTAGTTTATGCTCGAGACCGGGTGCCGAGATTAGCACGTGCATGCTTTACACCTGACCTAATACAGAGTTTAACTAACACCAAGGAATGGGGAATGTTTATTCCCCTTTGCAGCATGCGTTAACAATGAATGTCCAGTATTTGCTTCTGCA
The DNA here is from genome assembly GCF_964261635.1 of Lissotriton helveticus. Taxonomy (NCBI): domain Eukaryota; kingdom Metazoa; phylum Chordata; class Amphibia; order Caudata; family Salamandridae; genus Lissotriton; species Lissotriton helveticus. The sequence goes on from NC_136070.1 coordinate 1,206,954,081, forward strand.
ATTTCTGTCAATTGTAAGAGCAAACACCCACAATGCGCTTCCATATTGGAGTCGAGCTCTTAGGAGACGTCTAAAGGGAATTGGAGTAGAAGGAATTACACAAGTACAAAGTTACCATGACAAAAATTGGCTGATGAAACTTTATTTTAGAGAAATATTAAAGTGGCGACATCTCTTTTGCATGAAAATATATGTCTGCGTAAAAGCGTGGAAAAGGTTTATTTTAAATCACGGCATGACAAAGACGTAAGGATGAGATAGGGAGCAAGTATACAGGATGGGGGAGACGTGCATAAGGTAATAGATATAGTAAGGGGTTTGCAATAAAAACAAGCATTTGCAATGCAAAAGGTCTCGCATTTGTGAGAGTTTGAGCTGTTGGCATTGTAAATGACAATGCCTTTTATTTACGTATTGGTTTTTAAAACATAAATGAAAGGAATTGCCATTTACAATGCCAATAGCTCAAACTCATTCTGTTCTGGGATTGAACGTGCAAATAAAATGAAGGGAATGGTGGGGAAACAGATCAATGGATGGAGACTGTTGATCCAAAATCGTTCTATGTATGTATCTATATATGTATGCATTTTTGGTGTTTTTGTTTAACACAAGGCTGGCGAGTCATTTAAAGCTGTCTCCATGCCACGCCTAGGGCCGAGTTGATCTTCTATACCGAAATTAAATAGATTGCCAAAAACGAAGTGTGCTCGTTTTCTATTCACAATAAAACAATGTAACGAAATGCACTTTATACTCCAAAATGCAATCCCAATTTCCTTTAGCATTTGCTCAAAAAACACGCAAAGAAATGAGTGCATTTGTATTCCCTCCTGTTAACAAAGTTGCAGATTTTCATCACTTCAAAAATGATATATTTTTAATTAAATACAACTGCACAAATTAATTTGACAACTTCACGGTTAAAATAAAAATATATCCTTTCCAAGGTGAGTTCGGTAAATCTGTATTTTTCCCCTACTATCTCCGGATGGAGAGTGGGTTTTGGGGTCCAGCCGGCTCCATTACATTATAATACTAACCTTTACTTTTACTTTTAATGAGCGCGTGTTTTGCTCCAAGGTGATCATTTCCCAAGCAGCAGTGGAGGTGGCTCTGAACATTAGCCATACCATTGATCAAGGGGAAGGCTAATCAGTTCAGCTTTCTTGCTGGCAGCATACCTTTGTGGTCTTGCACATAAAAGTGAAACCTGAGAGGCTCTAGAGTTCCAGGTTCAAAGCCGCTAGTTTTACTACAGGGCTGCATGCACGCTGTGCTGCCTCCCCTGTACTTGATCTCCCGTGACCCGGGCAGCGGCGTCGTGACGTAGATGCCGAGCTCCACTCCGTGAGTGGCAAGAGGTCACACAAATGACCTTTTAATGGTCAATAAAATGAAGATGCCTTGTCTAGATTGGTTTTCCTGGGCTTTATTCTCCATTGCGATAATTTACCTCTGCTTATTGGCCTTGTCAGTTCATAGCAGGAGGCTTATTCCGCAGTAGCAAAGCAAAGGGAATACACAGATTGAAAGTCGACAAAATACATTTAGAGATTGTTTCAGCGTGTGCCTTTCACCTCTGATTCAAAAAGTAGCTGGGGGCATGGTAACCAAGACACTGGTAAGAAATTGATATTTAATGGCAGGAGAGTGGCGAGTATGTAGCCTAATGGCCAGAGCTGCCGATTTAGGAGCAGGGTAAACAGGTTTGACCCTCGGCGTCAGCTCAACATCCTGTGATTCCGGGCAAATCACTTAATCTCTCCCTGTTTAACAAAAAGTAAATGTGCCTTGGGTAACGTAACTTGCGCTCATGTAAAGCGCTCCAATACCTTCGGATCGAGTTCCTGTTATGTAAACCTGAAAAAAAGTGTTAGTCTGAAGTTATCAATGAGACGTAAAACACAAGCTTCTCTGGGAAAAGTCAGCTGCTCGTTGTGAGAGGGAGGGGGCTGCCCGCGCATGCGCCCTTCGAGCCCCGGCGCCAAAGCGGAGTGCGGCATCTGAAGTCCCGGGTCCCGGGAGGGGGCCCGGGTGAAGACCAGCGCTGCGGAGGAGACACGGAACTGGGGCCCGGGTGAAGACCAGCGCTGCGGAGGAGACACGGAACACGCTGAAAGAGCCAGGTGAGTGGGAGGGGGGGTGTACGCGTGTGTGTCTGTGTGTGTTCGAATGTGTCTGTGCGTGTGCCTGTCTGTGTGCACGTGGGTCTGCATGTGTGTATGCAGTGTGTGTGTGCCTGTGTATGCGTGTGGCTGTGTATGTGCGTATGCGTGAGTGTGGCTGTGTGAGTGTGTTTGCGCATGGGAATGAGGCACGAGAGGGGCACGGTGCCGTGCGCGCCCACAAGATGAAATCTGCGCTCGTGCCCCTCTTGTGTCTACATTCCCAAAAACGGCTGACAATAGGTCTTTCGCTGACGCTCGACCTAAAAAGGGACATAAAGTGATAGGGGGCTAAGGGGTTTGAAGGAAAAACTGTGAAGTAAAGCTTGAGAGGGAGTAAGGGACAAAAAAAATAAGAGTAAAGTTGGAAGGAGATTATGGTGGTTAAAAAATGAGAAAAATGAGGATGGGAATCAGTAGTTTGTAAAATAGGGAGTAAAGCATGAGAGGTTTGTAAAAAAGAATGGTAAAACTGGATGGGAGTAAGGGGTCTGTACAAAAAAAGAGTAAAGATGGAGTGAAAATAAAGGAGTGAAGTGGAAGAGAGTATCACAGGATGTTTGGAAGGCAGGGAAGAGACTCTTTTAAAAAGAAAGGAATATGGGTTAAGGGGGAACACCACTAAATAGATCGAAAAAGGTCAGCCTTAAGAAATACGTTTTGTCAAGAAAAGTTTTCACAAGTTTGGTTTAATTAATCTAACTCGTTCCTAATATAGATACTTGTCACTATCGGCTGGACAAAAAAAAATCATTATGACAAATTTCTTTGAGCTGGTTTTAGTATGCACACAACATGACATTCACCCTTTCCAACATTTCTACCCCACTATGCCCAATAACTCTCAGAGTCAGAGTATGTTGTCTAGGGCGTAGCCTTTTTATTCACATCAAACCAGGTAAATTCATCACAGACCAATAGGAGAAAAACATCCTATTTGGATATAAACATTATTCACAGCATCATGCTTTAGCTGCATCAACCTGTCAAGGCATTAAGTAAATCAGGCACGACATTATTTGAACTTCAGTTTTGGTCGTACACTTTAGCTGTAATAACAGGTCATGGGTAATAAGAACATTATTCACAACATTTCACCAGTACTTGAGCTTGGCCTTACCATGGGACTTGACCGACTCATACGGCCATGCTCTCCACTCAGCTGTGCACATTGCGCCATCAGGCCCCAATGAGCGACAGCAAACAGTTGCATTACTTGAAATCCAGGGCACCACATAACGCACCTGCCCGCCGGGGTGCCTGAACACAGACATCCCCCCCAAGGTTCTACTCAGTCCATACATTGCAGGTTAGTGCAGTAAAGTCCGGGACCACCGTCAGGTCGGTCCTCCTTTTCCACCTACCCTCTGCACACGTGGATCCTACCCCCTCCTGGGGTCCATCCAGTTGCTGAACTTCCCCTGTTGTGCATCCCCTTTGTTAACTGTCAGTGCTCCGCCACAGGGTGAGAATATACCCGGCTTACTCGCCCTCCCCCCCGGCGCTGACAGTGCTCCTGAATCGCCACAGGTATAATATGGTTAAAGAGCTTATGTGCATTTCCTGAGAGATGCTCCCCTCTCTGTGGGACTGATCTCTTACATTTACTAGGGCAAGTTGAGCAAACTTGTGCTCCCTGCGAGCCCTGATGACACCACTTCTGTTACCACAGTACACCCCCTTCTTACCCAACCCGGGCTCAGTCATGTGGCGCAACTAAAGGCGCCCCTCCCCTAGGCGCGGGGGTGCCTGTTCATTCATTAAAAGCACATACAACCAATCAGGAATAGAGGCAACAATGAAAAGCTGAGAGATATTGTTTAGTTTTTAGGTCCAGTGCAGAAACAGCTTTTAGCTGTGTACTTTCAAAGGACCTATTGCGTACAATAGCAATACTTACAGTGGGCTTTGTGCTAGTGCATTGCTTATCATTGATTGGCTTTCTCGTCTATCTCATTTACTTTCGTTGTACTCATGGATTTTTCTTATTGTTCTTGTCCCTCCAGTAGCATTACTTCTTTACCATCCTTTTGACTGTATGATTTGTATCTTTCTACTGCTTACATTCTGGGAGTTACTTTGTTCAGTTGCTTTCAGCACTCCATTGGAGGGCAAGCAATTTCTTGCTCTCTCCGCAGTATACTGCTTCCTTCTCATCCTGATCCCTCTATGTTCCCTGTGTTCCCCCTTTATACCCTCAACCACATGGGTACTCGCAAACATTTGACCAGGGCCCACATAGTATGATATGTGGTGTGACCGAGGGCTGAACCGATGCCAGCATGGTGGCGGTAGGTGGTCTGGGTGGGTCAGGGATAGTGTAAGTAGTTCTAAAAATAAAATAAATTAAATGAGAAGCATTTATTTGTAGGTTAACAAATGCTTGCCAGTTTAACTTAAAAAAATATATATATTAGTGCTCAGTAACTGAACAGCAGCTCTGCTGTTCAGCAGGCGGGCCGCAAGTAAAGCTTTCCCATCCCCTCCCAGCTCAACTTTTTCCCATTTTCATTTTATTTCCTCTGCCCATGTACTCATCTCCCTCATCTCTCTCTCCCCTATTTATTGTCAGACCAAAGGTGATGTTCAATTGCTTTCTTACCCTACCATTCTTATTCATTGATCCTTCATCCCTACCCATCCCATTGCTTTGCTTAGTAGTGTGTTTGTTTTGAATGGCCCAGCAGCTTCAGTTGGCTACTGGGCTGCTTTATTCAGAATACTCTTTCATGCACATTTTCTTTTTTAATTCACAGCTCCAAGACAGGGGTTCACCATCTTAGAACAGTAAGTTAGAAGTCGTTTAAAAAATGCCTTCCATAAAATTATGATGTTAAATGACTGTGTATGATGACTCCAGTGTGCACAAACATCTTCAAGCTGGAACTAAACATTCGATAAAAAATGACCATCCCCATTGTCATGACACATCGCACCGCCTGTGTAGTGACGCATGCACATTTGGGTAAGCCATTTTAGTTTTTTTTAAGTTTTTGCCAATGCTGTTCAGCAAGAGACTCCAGCGGATCCAGAACGCCTCGGCCAGACTCATCCTCGACATCCCCCGACGCAGCCACATCTCCGGACACCTGAGAGATCTGCACTGGCTCCCGGTCAACAGGAGAATCACCTTCCGTCTCCTCACCCACGCACACAAAGCCCTACACGACCAAGGCCCGAGCTACCGCAACAACCGGATCAACTTCTACACCCCCAAGCGCCTCCTCAGATCAACCAGCCACGCCCTCGCCGCCGTCCCCCGCATCCGAAGAGCGACAACAGGAGGAAGGTCCTTCTCCTACCTGGCCGCCAAGACCTGGAACTCACTCCCAACCGACCTGCGCCTGACCCAAGACCACCTCTCCTTCAGGAAGAAGCTCAAGACCTGGCTGTTCGAGCAGTAACGGCACCCCCCCCCCCAATCAAGCGCCTTGAGACCCTACGGGTGAATAGTGCGCTATATAAATGACCTGATTGATTGATTGATTGGCAATATACTTATTTTTTTTTTTTATCAGTGCTGAACAGCATCGGCAACAATCATTGGCAAAGCTGAAAGATCGATGTTAGACCTGGCATCATTGGCATGAGTCTCTCCTCCATTTTTTCTGTTTGCCTCCTCTGTTTACGATGTTTTTGCTGGTAAATGCTTTGGGCACTGTGCCACTGCTGATCAGTGCCACAGTGCAAGTGCTCCCTATGTGAAATTGCTGTATTGATTTACTTCCATGTTTGGCTTATTTGGTTTACTATCAGTCCCTAGTAGCGTGCACCAGGAGTGCCAGGGCTTGTAAATACAAATGCTGCTAGTGGGCTTGCAGCACATGTTGTGCCACCCACAAGAGCGGCCTAGTAAAAGTATGTCTGAAGGTCTACCATTGCTAGACCACGTGCAGTCTGACTGTCACGAGGACTGCGCAAGTACACCTACTTGCCAGTCCCTAAACCTTCCCTTAACTTCATGTTAGTCACCCCTATGGTAGGCCCACGGGCAGGGTGCATTGTAAGCATAAGGTAGGACAAGCCTGACAAGGTTGGCATGTCCTAATAGTGAATTACAGCCATAGTCGTTTTTCACTATTGTAAGGTAACCTGCTCTCCATCAGTTAGAATGGGCTGCCAGGATTATTAATGCTATAATCCCAGCGGGCTCGGGGAGCATGGTGCAATGTCGAGTTTGGTATCCCTGAACTCAGGGTTTAATAACGCATCCGTTTGTGTGGATGGTTTTTGGACTCTGTGTTTGAAAATAGCACTTTTAGAAAGTAGCTATTTTCTTGTCTAACTGTCTACCGGTCTCTGCTGGTTCTGGTGTGCGTGTGACAGGAGCTGGGTGGCTCCAGAGAGTCTGAATGAGTCAGTGTGGGATGAGTGGGGCATTTGCATTAAGAGTAGGGGAAGAGTAGCTCCTGATAGCCTGCCCTGCCTGATACAATGTTGGCTCCACCCCCCTGCCAGGCGACTGATGACTCTGTGCTTGCCTGGGACTTTTCTGGCCCACCTCCTGCCGGGCAGCTGATGGCCCTGCCCCTGCCAGTGACAATGCTGGCTCCGCTCCTGCTGAGCGGCTGAGGACTCTGCCCTGCCCAGTGAATAGGCCAGGTGCTTCGGCCTGGCAACACCCACAACAAACCCAAGATGGGGGGAAATTCCCCTGCATGGACAAAGGGATCAAAGCCAAAAAGGGGTATAAGAGAAGGACCCCTGAACCAAGAATTCAGATCACTTCTGACAAGGAAACCTGAACCAAGGACAAGAAGCCTGCTGATCTAAGGACTGCCTACCCCTTCTGCCAGAGTGCTGTTTGTTGGGGGAATCCTGCATTGCTTCTTTATTTTTGCCAAGGAACCAGGAGAGAGGAACTGTGTGTGTACTCTCACTCTTTGCTAAGAAAATCTCCAAGGGCTGGAAGAGTGCCAGTCTCCTGTTGAAGTCACAGGGCTAAAGGACTTCATCTGCTTAAAGTGCTATTTGCTGGAATTTGTGAATCCAGCACCTCTGAAAGAATCCAGCAATCTCGACGCCGACGGACGCCGCCGAATCCAGCTCGACATCGTGAGTAACGGCTCCAGTGTCCCGCTTCCTCGACGCCGGCCGCCGGGCCCGATCGACGCCTGCAGCAACGCCAGTGAGTAGTGAGTTCGGCTCCAGCTCCAAGTGACCTCGTGTCTGCACCGCCGCTGATCGCATCGACTTCGAGCCCTCTCGACGCCGTGAGCGCTGCTCACTCTTGCAACATCGACTTCGAGCCCTCTCGACGCCGTGAGCGCTGCTCACTCTTGCAACATCGACATCGACGACGCCGTATCCTGCTTCATCCCGTGAGTGCTGCTCCCGCCTGACTTCGGTCGACGCCGCTGCAGATCGCCCCGACTCCGAGGCCCGATCGACGCCGAAGACGCGACGCCGGACATCTCGACGCCGCTGATCATCGAGTGCTTCACTTTTTCCAAGGTACTGTGTTGTTGGGGTCTGTGCGACTCCGGGCTCGACGTAGCGCTCCTCGCGGTCGACGCCGAACCTTTGGATTAACTTTGCCTCGACGTCGTGTGACTCCCGTGTGGGTTACATTGTTGCCAAGAACTGTGTTTTAGAGAAGAAGAGTTGCTTTTGATACTAAAGACTTTTGTGCTAAGAAGAAACCGTGCTTGAACTATTATTTTTTCCTTCCAAGAGTATTTATTAAGATTGTGGTATATTTTTATCGTTATTTGGTCTTGTGCTAAGCCTTATATAAAAATACTTATTTTTATAATACTACTGTGTCGTGTCCATTTGTAGTGTATTCACTTTATTACTGTATGTGGTCATAAATGCTTAACGCACTGCCTCTGAGATAAGCCTGTCTGCTTTGCCAAGCTACCAAGGGGGTGAGCAGGGGTTATCTAAGTGTGTGATCCTCTTGCCCTGACTAGAAAAGGTGTGTCCCTATTTGTCAGAAGTGTATACCTCTGCCAACTAGAGACAGCCGCTTCTAACATTGGTGGGTCAGCGGTGGGATTTGAACTTTGCATTTATGACCCATGTGCAGTGATTAGTGTGCGCTACATAGTGAAAGCAGACCATAGCGCAGCCACAATCTGTTTTGGTTGGATATTCTATTTTTGTTCTCCAATTTCCTGAAGCTTGATTTTTTAAACTGCCAGTTTTGACCATGAGTGACGCCGGAGTCACTGCCCCTGTTGTTGTTGTTGTGGAGGAGTTTGATAGGAGCAAGATAAAGGATTACAAGTTACAGGATCTGAAATCCTTTTGCAAGCAATTTAAAGTTCCTACCACAGGCTGCAAAAACAAACCAGAATTTCTCAAAGCATTGCAGGCCTGGTTAGAGGCCAGAGATCCCTCTGATCCGGTGGTGGTACCGACAGAGGAAGGGGAGGAGGAAGTGCCCGTGAATGGGCCTGTATCCCCTCCTGGCAGCAGTGTTTCCTCCAAAGGTCTTTCCCCTGAAGAAAGAGAAGAAAGGGCGAAGGAGCGAGCATACAACATGGAAATGGCAAAACTTAAGATAAATGGGCAGTTGGAGATAGAGAATGCAAGAGGCAGGAGAGAAGCTGATATGGAGATCAAAAGGTTAGAGTTTGAAAGAGAGAAGTTAGCTTTTGAGCATGATACCAAGTTGAGGGAGTTGGAGCTCAAAGCTAAGGAGTTAGAATTGAATCCCTCTGGTGGCAGCATCCCATCTGTGCCTGCAGAAAGTAGGTTTTATTTTCCCAAAGATGTGATCAAAGATTTTCAGAAGAATGAGGATATTGGTCAATGGTTTAAAGCATATGAGTTAGCATTGTTGGCCCACCGGGTCCCTGAGAAGGATTGGGGAGCGGGGTTGTGGGGTCGCTTTGTGAATGAGGGAAGAGATACCCTGTTAGACATGCCTGTTGAGGATAGGATGTCTTATGCTCATATGAAAGATGCTTTAATGTTAAGGTATGGCCTAACCCCAGAAAAGTACAGACAGGCCTTTAGAGAATGTAAGAAGTTGCCTGGTACTACGTGGGTGGAGTATGTGTCATATTTTTGCAGAGCCATGGATGGTTGGGTAAAGGGCAGCAAAGTGGAAAGTTATGATGCTCTTTATGATTTGTTTGCTTGGGAGCACTTGTCTAATAACTGTTTTCCAGAGCTGCGCCAGCACCTTATTGATAGCAAGATATCTAACCCTAGAAATCTTGCTGAGGAGGCGGACCGCTGGGTCAGTACCAGGGTCCACAAGGGTCCAGTGGGAGACTCAGCCAAAGGTGGGCAGGGTCCCCAGCAGAAAAGTGGGGGGGACAAGGGTAAACAGAAGGAGTTCCAGAAAGGGCCCCAAAGTAATCCCCAAGGGAACCAAGGGAAGGGTTCCCAGCCTCCCCCAGATAAGAAATCAGAGGCCCCGACAGGTAAACCTGTTCGTAGGGGCCCCATGACTTGCTTCGCTTGTAAGCAGGTGGGACACCGTTTTTATGATCCTCAGTGTCCCTTGAAGAACTCTAGTGCACCACCCAGTGCACCACCACGTGCCGCCCCCCGTCAGTTGGCGAGTGTAGCCCTGGGAGGGGAGGAGATGGTTGCCCATGGTGGGGAGGGTCCCGCAGAGATGTCCCTGGTCTCTCTAGGAGACATGGAATTGGTCCCTCCACCCCCTCTGCCTAGTAACACTAAGAAATATAGGCAGTGGGTGACCATTAATGGCCATAGAGTGGAAGCTCTCAGAGACACCGGAGCGAGTGTGACAGCTGTCAAGTGTCACTTGGTGTCCAGAGAGCAGGTTGTTCCCCACGCATTCTACCCTGTGATAGCTGCTGACAACTCCCAGAGAGAGTGTGAGGTAGCTCAAGTTTCCTTTGAATGGGGGGGAGTTTCAGGTACTCTTCAAGTTGCTGTAAGGCCCGCCATGCCTGTTGATTGTCTCCTGGGCAATGATTTGGAAGACTCCCCTTGGGCTAAGGTGGAGAGGGAGACACATTTGAAAATGTTGGGTGTGCCAGAGTGGGTGTGTGCAACCACTCGATCCATGACGGCAAGTAAGGGTGTTGATGGGGTTCTGGAGCCTGAAAGTATGGCCCAGGACCCAGCTGTGAAGAGAAGAGGCAGGGGGCGCGGGAAACCGTCCCCCGTAGTTCCCGTGGTCCAGGAGGAGGCAGACCTTGAGGGGTATGCCCTGGAACCCACAGGTGAACAAGTTGCTGAGCTGGGAGACCTACCCGAGCTGACCCACTGGCAGCAGGATGGTGGTCCCTCCAGGGAGGAATTCTGTGCAGAACAGAAAGTGTGCCCTTCTCTTGTGGGTATGAGGCAGCAGGCCTCAGCCCAAACCTCAGGTGATCAGTCAGGGTCACATTTTGTTTACTGGGAGAACGACCTCCTGTATAGCGAGCCTAAGGCTGCTGAGCCTGTGTCAGCCCGTGTTCTGGTGGTACCCCAGCGCTTCAGAGCCTTCCTACTGGGTTTGGCTCATGACGTTCCGTTAGCTGGACATCTGGGGCAGGACAAGACCTATGACAGGCTTGTCACCCATTTTTATTGGCCTCAGATGAGAAGGGATGTAGACATCCAGTGCAAGACCTGTCATACTTGCCAGGCAAGTGGGAAAAGCGGGCGGAAGCAGAAGGCTCCCCTCCAACCTTTTCCCGTGGTCAGTACCCCCTTTGACCGGGTGGGGATTGACATTGTTGGGCCACTGGACCCCAAGACAGCCCTGGGCAACAGGTTCATCCTGGTCTTGGTGGACCATGCCACACGGTACCCGTATGAAGTCTCTGTGGAAGGAGTGTGGGGTAACTTATAAGTTCACCACTCCTTACCACCCTCAAGGTAATGGGTTGGTTGAAAGATTCAACCGTACCCTTAAAGGCATGATTATGGGTCTTGAAGAACCAATGAGGCGTAAATGGGACGTCCTCTTGCCATGCCTGTTGTTTGCTTACCGTGAGGTGCCACAGAAGTCTCTAGGGTTCAGCCCCTTTGAGCTTTTGTATGGTCACCCGGTAAGAGGACCTTTGAGTCTGGTCAAAGAAGGCTGGGAGCAATCTCCCAGGAAACCTCCCCAGGATGTATACAGTTACATGCTGGCCTTTAGGAACCAGACTAGGCGCTTCAGAGATCTTGCTCAGGCAAATCTGGAGGCCAGCCAGGAGGAGATGAAGCGGTGGTACGACCAGAAGGCCACTCTGGTAGAGCTTCAGCCTGGACAGAAAGTTTGGGTCATGTCCCCTGTGGAACCTTGTGCGCTCAAGGACAGGTGGACTGGACCATTTGAGGTTGTGGAGAAAGAGAGCGATGTCACCTACATGGTGGACTTAAAGTCTCCCAGGAACCCCTTGCGGGTCCTACATGTCAACCGTTTGAAGCCCCACTTAGAAAGGTCCGAAGTGGGCATGCTCCTAGCTACAGATGCTGGAATGGAGGAGGAGAGTGAGCCTCTTCCTGACCTCCTGTCTGCAAAAGAGCAGGATGGGTCAGTGGATGGTGTTGTCCTCTCTGACACACTGACCCCTGAAAAGCAGCAGGATTGTCGCCAATTGTTGGGACAATTCCCTGATCTGTTTTCCTTGATTCCTGGTGTCACTCAGTGGTGTGTCCATGATGTGGACACCGGGGACAGCACTCCTGTGAAGCACAAGGCTTACAGAGTGACTGACAAGGTCAGAGCATACATCAAGGAGGAGGTCTCCAAAATGTTTGCCTTAGGGGTGGTTGAGTCCTCTAGCAGTCCTTGGGCCAGCCCAGTGGTCTTGGTCCCAAAGGCTGCAGCGACTGGTGCTTCACCAGAACTTCGGTTCTGTGTGGATTACCGAGGACTCAATTCAGTCACCAAGACTGACGCGCACCCCATCCCCAGAGCTGATGAGCTCATAGATCGGTTAGGGGCTGCCCGGTACCTTAGTACGTTTGATCTAACGTCTGGGTACTGGCAGATCGCCTTGACCGATGGGGCAAAAGAGAGGTCAGCATTCTCCACACCAGATGGGCACTACCAGTTCCGGGTTATGCCCTTTGGGATGAAGAATGCCCCTGCCACCTTCCAGAGGTTGGTCAACCAGGTCTTGGCTGGACTGGAGGATTTCAGTGCCGCCTACCTGGACGACATCGCAGTGTTCAGCGCCAGCTGGGAGGAACACTTGCGCCACCTCCAGGAAGTGTTGTTGGCCCTGCGCAGAGCAGGCCTCACAATCAAAGCCAGTAAGTGCCAGATTGGGCAGGGTTCAGTGGTGTACTTGGGGCACCAAGTAGGGAGCGGCAAGGTGGCCCCCCTGCAACCCAAGATTGATACCATCCTGGCATGGGCACCGCCCAAAACCCAGACTCAGGTGAGAGCCTTCTTGGGTCTCACGGGTTATTACAGGAGGTTTGTCAAGGATTATGGTAACATTGTGCACCCCTTGACTTCGCTGACTTCCAGGAAGCAGCCAAGACTTGTGAACTGGACTGACGCCTGTCAGACGGCCTTTGACACCCTGAAAACTGCAATGTGCACAGCACCCATACTCCAGGCACCCGACTTTTCTAAAGAATTTGTTGTCCAGACGGACGCTTCAGAGCATGGCGTGGGGGCTGTTCTAGCTCATGTGAATGAAGAGGGCCGAGACTTACCTGTAGCCTTCATCAGCAGGAGGTTACTTCCCAGGGAACAGAGGTGGAGTGCGATAGAAAGAGAAGCATTTGCTGTGGTCTGGGCGCTGAAGAAGCTAAGACCCTACCTGTTTGGGACTCACTTCCGGGTTCAGACAGACCACAGGCCCCTCAGATGGTTGATGCAGATGAGGGGTGAGAATCCAAAGCTGTTGAGGTGGTCCATTTCTCTACAGGGGATGGACTTCACGGTGGAACACCGCCCTGGCACAGATCACGCCAATGCTGATGGTCTGTCCAGATTTTTCCGCCTTAGTGATGAGGACTCCCTAGGGTAAGGGTAGTTCTCCCCACATTTCAGCTGGAGGGGACACGTGTTAGACCTGGCATCATTGGCATGAGTCTCTCCTCCATTTTTTCTGTTTGCCTCCTCTGTTTACGATGTTTTTGCTGGTAAATGCTTTGGGCACTGTGCCACTGCTGATCAGTGCCACAGTGCAAGTGCTCCCTATGTGAAATTGCTGTATTGATTTACTTCCATGTTTGGCTTATTTGGTTTACTATCAGTCCCTAGTAGCGTGCACCAGGAGTGCCAGGGCTTGTAAATACAAATGCTGCTAGTGGGCTTGCAGCACATGTTGTGCCACCCACAAGAGCGGCCTAGTAAAAGTATGTCTGAAGGTCTACCATTGCTAGACCACGTGCAGTCTGACTGTCACGAGGACTGCGCAAGTACACCTACTTGCCAGTCCCTAAACCTTCCCTTAACTTCATGTTAGTCACCCCTATGGTAGGCCCACGGGCAGGGTGCATTGTAAGCATAAGGTAGGACAAGCCTGACAAGGTTGGCATGTCCTAATAGTGAATTACAGCCATAGTCGTTTTTCACTATTGTAAGGTAACCTGCTCTCCATCAGTTAGAATGGGCTGCCAGGATTATTAATGCTATAATCCCAGCGGGCTCCGGGAGCATGGTGCAATGTCGAGTTTGGTATCCCTGAACTCAGGGTTTAATAACGCATCCGTTTGTGTGGATGGTTTTTGGACTCTGTGTTTGAAAATAGCACTTTTAGAAAGAAGCTATTTTCTTGTCTAACTGTCTACCGGTCTCTGCTGGTTCTGGTGTGCGTGTGACAGGAGCTGGGTGGCTCCAGAGAGTCTGAATGAGTCAGTGTGGGATGAGTGGGGCATTTGCATTAAGAGTAGGGGAAGAGTAGCTCCTGATAGCCTGCCCTGCCTGATACAATGTTGGCTCCACCCCCCTGCCAGGCGACTGATGACTCTGTGCTTGCCTGGGACTTTCCTGGCCCACCTCCTGCCGGGCAGCTGATGGCCCTGCCCCTGCCAGTGACAATGCTGGCTCCGCTCCTGCTGAGCGGCTGAGGACTCTGCCCTGCCCAGTGAATAGGCCAGGTGCTTCGGCCTGGCAACACCCACAACAAACCCAAGATGGGGGGAAATTCCCCTGCATGGACAAAGGGATCAAAGCCAAAAAGGGGTATAAGAGAAGGACCCCTGAACCAAGAATTCAGATCACTTCTGACAAGGAAACCTGAACCAAGGACAAGAAGCCTGCTGATCTAAGGACTGCCTACCCCTTCTGCCAGAGTGCTGTTTGTTGGGGGAATCCTGCATTGCTTCTTTATTTTTGCCAAGGAACCAGGAGAGAGGAACTGTGTGTGTACTCTCACTCTTTGCTAAGAAAATCTCCAAGGGCTGGAAGAGTGCCAGTCTCCTGTTGAAGTCACAGGGCTAAAGGACTTCATCTGCTTAAAGTGCTATTTGCTGGAATTTGTGAATCCAGCACCTCTGAAAGAATCCAGCAATCTCGACGCCGACGGACGCCGCCGAATCCAGCTCGACATCGTGAGTAACGGCTCCAGTGTCCCGCTTCCTCGACGCCGGCCGCCGGGCCCGATCGACGCCTGCAGCAACGCCAGTGAGTAGTGAGTTCGGCTCCAGCTCCAAGTGACCTCGTGTCTGCACCGCCGCTGATCGCATCGACTTCGAGCCCTCTCGACGCCGTGAGCGCTGCTCACTCTTGCAACATCGACTTCGAGCCCTCTCGACGCCGTGAGCGCTGCTCACTCTTGCAACATCGACATCGACGACGCCGTATCCTGCTTCATCCCGTGAGTGCTGCTCCCGCCTGACTTCGGTCGACGCCGCTGCAGATCGCCCCGACTCCGAGGCCCGATCGACGCCGAAGACGCGACGCCGGACATCTCGACGCCGCTGATCATCGAGTGCTTCACTTTTTCCAAGGTACTGTGTTGTTGGGGTCTGTGCGACTCCGGGCTCGACGTAGCGCTCCTCGCGGTCGACGCCAAACCTTTGGATTAACTTTGCCTCGACGTCGTGTGACTCCCGTGTGGGTTACATTGTTGCCAAGAACTGTGTTTTAGAGAAGAAGAGTTGCTTTTGATACTAAAGACTTTTGTGCTAAGAAGAAACCGTGCTTGAACTATTATTTTTTCCTTCCAAGAGTATTTATTAAGATTGTGGTATATTTTTATCGTTATTTGGTCTTGTGCTAAGCCTTATATAAAAATACTTATTTTTATAATACTACTGTGTCGTGTCCATTTGTAGTGTATTCACTTTATTACTGTATGTGGTCATAAATGCTTAACGCACTGCCTCTGAGATAAGCCTGTCTGCTTTGCCAAGCTACCAAGGGGGTGAGCAGGGGTTATCTAAGTGTGTGATCCTCTTGCCCTGACTAGAAAAGGTGTGTCCCTATTTGTCAGAAGTGTATACCTCTGCCAACTAGAGACAGCCGCTTCTAACAATCGACTAAGGCAAAAGCTATTGACTTTGACAGCACTTGTTTAAAATGTAAATATGAACCAAAAAAATCCCACCAAACAAACTGCTGTTTACCAATAAAGCAGGATGTGCTTAAGGTTACAGTGACACAGATGATTGGGGTTTTGGGGACAAAGAATGTGGTAAGAGGGACTGTCTCACAAACATGGGTGGAGGGAGTATTGGGTGTAGGATGAGGTGTCAAACATAGAGGCAAATGGAACATGCTTAACAACATTATAGAAAACTGCATATGATTTTAGGATTGTTTCACAGAATGGTTGTGAGTTTATCCACAATGATATAGTTCATTTATTGATGCAACCTCTGTAGCTCTGATGCTGTCTAACAGCCATTCCAACGTGCTGAAGAAAGGAGGGATGGACGAGAAACGGAAGAGGATTCGATGTTCCATAGTAAGAACATCGAATCCACAGACCCATCATGTAATAGTTACAGTTCACTGGTGTAGACATCTTTGGCCATCATTCAAGTGACAGAATGTTTGGTGTGATAAATATCACATCCAGAGAAAACCAAAAACAATGGGGCAGATTTACAATTACTGGCGCATCCCTGCATATCAGCAGGGATGCGCCAGTAATTGTGCACCGCAGCTCCGCCACCCATGATGCGCCGCATTTACAATGCGGCGCACCATGGGGCAAAAACGGCACAGGTGCGTGACGCATCTGTGACCTAAAGGCGGCGCATTGCTGAAGTTGTGTTGCAAGCGCGACTCAGCTGCAGCAATGCTCTGGGGGGCCCTATTCTTCCAATGCTGCGTCAAGCCTTACGCCTGCTTCAAGCAGGCGCAAGGTTTTGACGCAGCATTGGCCTAAAAGTGACTGAGTGAAATCACATGGACACAGGGCCTGTACATTAAATGCTGCTAGGGGTTTGACTGAAATCCTATGAATGTTAGATTAAAATTGGGCACTGTGCACTCACAGGAAACTGCCAGATACGATGACCCTGAAGTGAGTAAGCCAAATGAGCAAGCTGTAGACGCGAAAAGCACTCGGCGCTGGATCGCATATGAAACAAAGCAGGTACGCCCTCCTAGAGGTTAACAAATGTGGGTAGCAAATAATGAGAATTGACATCAAGGTGATAGAATTCATTATAATTTGCAGGCAGAATACAGTCTACTACTTCAACTGGAGAAGTGTAGCACCCCGCGCATGAACGCGCCCATTTGAGAGCAGGTATGTCCCTTGAACTGCGATTAGCGCAGAATGACTTTGCGAATAGAATGGAGGAGATCAAATTCTAAAGTACTCCATTTTATCAATTACAGCTAATGGACAGACAGCGAGTGAGATAGATAAGTGATAAGGGTGCCAACACGATGACAAAGATCTGATGAGGTACGCTTTAACAATGCTTTTGCAAACGAGTTTGTGAGTCGATTAAGAATTGAAAACAAAGGTCCTTATGTATATAACTTACATTGTAGATAAAGACATAGACGAAGTAGTGAATAAAACGTACAACTGTGGACCGGCGAAACGCTGGAATACAGATAAAAGTAGCGACACAGGGGAATGGAGGCGTGAAGATTGAGAATATTTGCAGATAACAGAGCGCTTTACAAAGGCAGGTGGAAGGGTAGGGGAACAAGGGGGCATAGTAGGGAGGTAGATCATCAAGTTCATGTACATAGCAAAAATATTACATATAGTACAGGTATGAGGTAGCATGGCATAGTTGGAGCGTAGGTCATCAAAACAATGTAAATAATACAGAAATAGAGAAAAATACAGATATGAGGGAGCAAGAATCTTAGCACTTTGGTCTAATACAAGTCAAAATCTTCGCGCTATATAAAACTTTCAAAATAAATAAATAAATAAAATAAATTTGAGAGTAATAACTGAGTACTAAAACAGAACACTTTTTTGTTTTATATATACTTTATAGATAAACAAAAGAGACAGAGCCCTGATGAGAACCCAGAAAGTGATGAAATTGGGTTTGAAACACGTTGGCATTTAAAACAGAAATGCATTAAGTTGCTGTTTATTGAATGAGAAATGTTTTCGTGTTGACTTTGTCCGTTGGGTAAAAATTCACCCAGAGAGCATTTTGTGAAAATGAATTTATTGTTGATAAAAGTCTTTGAGAAATGTATAGTGTATATATATATGTATTGTTGAATAGTGTTGAATTTTTATGTATTTGTATTTATGTAGAAAGTGTCAAATGTGTTAATGTTTTGTGGGGTTTTTTTCAGACAAGAAATACCTAAAAATAATTAAATGAAAATTAAAAAAGTATGAAGTGGATATACCGAACAAACTATATAGTAATTTTGGTTTGTTTTCCTCAATTGTGAGGAGAAAAGAAATGTGAGGTTGGCAATCTCTTTTTTGTGCTAGTGGGCCTGCAGCACAGCTTGTGACACCCACTTAGGTAGCTCTTTAAACCTGTCTCAGTCTTGCTATTGCAGCCTGTGTGTACAGTACTAAACTGACACGTCATAGGGCAAGGTTAACTGTATTAAAAAAAATGGACATGTGCTTTTAAGTGGTGGTTGGAAAAAATGTTTGGTTTTAAAATATCGAGAGACAGATATATCAGATATTAAATATCGAGACATACTAATAACGTGATGTAAAATATCATTGACAAGAATATCACTTAATGAGGTATGTAAAATAGTTGTAAATATATGAATGTTTTTAATATTGTTTTCACCAATATATTGGTTCAAAACATAGGGGCCTATTATGATGGACCCTTGGTCAGAGGCTTTCCAACCCCCATTGTCGGTTTCAATTCAGAGCAGGTGATTTTGTATCAGCCGGTTGGAATTTAAATCGGCCGGTCATTCCGGCAGGCTCCTGACAAGCTCAAGGAGTCCGTCGGCCATTTTAACATGCTTGTAATACCAAAGGGCGGGCCTTTCCACCCTTGGGATTACGGTGCACGGTTTCTGGCATGGTTTCCATGCCGGCCTGTCTGACATAGAAACCATGTCGCAAAGCATGTTTGGGGGCCCCCAGCAGGGCCCCCTCTTGTGTGTGGCCCCTGGTTGGGGGCTGAGCGGGCACCTTTGATGCCCCCCTGTTGATCCCTGCAGTGAAGAAAATACACCCGACACCATATTCGCACCCTTATTTCTTATTTATTTGAATGTGTTTTAGTTGGCATATTAATGTTATGCGTTACTATTATTTATATAAATGTTATAATCTGTTTTTTAAATTATTTCCTAATTTTGAATAGCAATTTATAGTGTTGTAGTTGGTTGTTGGGCTTGTAACGGGATAGAGTAGGAAGGTAATTAGGTAATACATAATTTAGAATTATTTAATAGATTTTATTTAATATTAGGATAGATATTTGCTATGTAATTTATGCAATGCAAACTAATTTTCAGTATAACTTATTTGTGGGCTGTTAGGCTTGTAGGTGTAAACGAAGGGAAGTTAATTAAGTAATAATTAATTAACAATTAAGAATTAAGTGTGAATTATTTATTTAATTTACTTTAATTATGTATGAATACAGATTTATTTTGCCTATATTTTAGTTGGCGGACGATAAATTTGTTGGGGTATAGGGTAGGACGTTCATTAAGTAATAATTTTATGAACTATTAACCATTAGTTGTAAATTAATTATTTAATTGAATGTTAAATACGTAAAGTGTAGAATGCCTATTTAATTTCATTTTATTTTGACTGTGGGATGCTGGATTTTAATTATGTTAGTTATGAAATCATTATTGTTTAGTTATGTTTCAGGTGCGGACTTCTTGGTTTGTAGGGGTACGGGTGGGAAGTTAATTCATTAATATTTAAATAAAAATAATTTAATAATTGATAATTACTTTGTTATTGAATAGTAATAATGTAATTTGATTGTTTTTAGTTTTTAAATAGAAACATATATGAAAGTTACTTGTCTGGTTAAAGATACAATTTATCTTTGTATACATGTATTTGTAGTTTAATGCCATTAGAGTATAACCATGTATAAAATAAGCATTATTATGATGTAGCTGCAAATGAAAGAGTTTAATCTATTAATATTTTTAATTTGTTCACTTTACAGGAGGAAAGGAAGGGATCAACTCTTGAATGGAGGTGTTGACGGAGGTTCCTACCCTTTTCTTCAATATCACGTCCTTGTGGTAGAGAATACAGCACAGATAAGACTGTTTTCTTTACTTTAATTACTTTAATTGACAATTTTCACTGTTGAGTATGTAGGCACTTATATTTGGTATATATGTCACAAGGTGAACAAACACAGAACACAAAACAAACTTGAGCTTCAGGCGTTGGTGATTGGAACTCATTCTAACATGAGATAGTGTGTGTGGCATCGACTTAAATGCACAGCCATGGGGTCATATAACTTTGCCTTTCCAGTACAGATCGCATGGGGTGCAGAGGTGGGATTACCCATGAAAGTTACAATGTAATAGATATGCGAGCCATGATTGGGGACATCACCCCTCATTTACTACTTAGAAGCAGTTAAATTAACACTTTGTCGCACAGGTACATACAGCAAACTCTCCTCAGGCCCGTATGGTCACCCGACACCATTTGCCACTAGGAAATTGGACATTTTGTTGTTTAAAATCACTAAGATTCATGAAACAGGATGACACTAATAGATATTTGGTCAGGAGATTACATGGTACCTAAGTAATTTCGAGATTTCGCAATATGTCCTCCGTTGACATAGACACCATCAACCTATGTCAGAGAAGGAAACACAATCACAGTTCCCTCAGCACAGACTCTTTTCAAAATAACTTAATAACTTTATTGTGCTTATTGACTTTGCATGCACAACAACCTCTTTGTTATCGGAGTACATAGAATTTTGTTGAGACTTCTCAAACGAATATTTCACTATGTATACAAATCAAGTACACACTTCAAAATGGATGCCACTATTCCCAGTTAGGAAATAGAATTGAAAAAAACCTTAGAAATTCACAAAAAAACCAAAGGTTACAGGGACATTACAGTAAGGCTCAGATTTTACACACACTAAACCATAGCAATTAAGCAGTTATATTTATAGTTATCGCAATTAACTATAACTTGTGCTCTAACTTAACTATAATGTGTGCCCCCACCCTACACAGTTTTCTCATCAATAGTTCCACAGCAAATGTTGCAATGAAATGATCAAAAATATAATAAAAGATGTCATGAGTGACATAACATGTGGAGTAATTAGATGTGCATGGCAAGGGTGCGAGTTATAGTTACCTTGGGCACGAGTTATAGTTACCACTTCATTCTGAGTTCTTCGCTCAGAAAATGGTGACCAACACGTAAATTCTGTGTTTCAAGACATGAAATATTTGCGCATTTTTCGAGCAGAAATTGTACAGTACAGAGAAAACCCTTGGCTTCTCGAATAACTACAAAGGGTAGAATCTTTATTCCGATTTGGGAAATTTTGTGTGAACTAATCATGAATACATAGGGGTAAGACTAAATCTAGGACTGGCACTCAGCCAAATGATTAGAAGGGGATATAAAGGGCTCAGTAGAAAGGAGGCAGAAACGACAAAGGGCATAAAGAGGACTATGTGGTTTCCGTAAGTTCATACAAGCAGGAAGAGGGCAAAGTGTAGGCAAGTGGCACAGGAGGGGTTGGCACATGGGCACATCAAAGCCAGGTACCACAATAACTCAATTGGGCATGGAGCATAACATATACAATAGTAATAAATATACCTTTAAACAACCCATACATAGACACTGAGACATAGTAAATGATATTGTATTCTAAAATGATCCAGTCGTTTTAAAATCATGAAAAATGACCCTCCCATTCCAAGTAGGTTATCTTCAACATTAAACTATTTAATCCCAAAAACATAAGTATAATGGAAGATTAGTCACAGACCATCCAGTTTTAAGAGCATATACAATAAAATTAGTTTAATCAAATCATAGGTTTGTGGATTAAAATAATTACACATGTATAACTCAAACCTGTTGTGATTTCCAAGTTGAAATGCTAAAACGTTTTTTATTATTATTATTTTCCAAATCAGATAGTTAATTCATATGGTTCAATACAAGGGGAAAAACAGACACTCCCACTGTATGTCAGTGTACATGCATTGGGAACATCTAGTAGGAACTAAGGAGACATATATTAAAAGTAAACATTAGCCTTTATATATCATCTTCCCTCATGATGATGACAAATCAAGACTGTCCCTCAGCAACATCCTCTTGACAGGCTTCACTCCAATCTATAATAGTTATCAAAAAGAGAGAGAGGAATAAAAATAGGCTGGTTCACTTCCCAATGGTATAATTTGAAAATTAAAAATAACTAGCTATTTTTCAGAAGTTTAAAATGTGTGTTTTAGCATAAGGAAAACACATTTGTTTTTTAAGTAGGGACAAAAGTAATATTTTTTATGAAGGCCCTCACCCACCAACCTTGTTGGTGGCACGCGTTATCATCGGGCCCCACCCAGGGCACCGAATGTGTCTTGGGTGTGCTGCGATGACTGTTTACAGCGGAGCGGTTTTTGTTAGGTGAGTGTTTGGTGATCGGTGTTGTGAGTGTACGTTAAAAGACTGTCCTAAGGATCCCAGTGTCCACAAGGGTTTGTTAAATAATGGGCGACTGGCAGTGTTAAAAGCAAGGCGGTGGATGTGAGTGGAGCTAATTATGAGCTCCCACATCCAGTGAGGTCAATATGTTTCAGCCAGGCCTTATGTTGAATCTGGCTTTCATCAGGATCTAATGTGTGAAGTGAAACTGAAAAGGTTGGTCCATCAAGTGTATATGACCAGCTAAGTGATGAACTCGCTAAGGTGCAATATGGGTAAGAGGATGATTTCCTCTAGTTTCGTACCTGTAAGGGTAAAAAAACACAAAGACAAACAAACAAACACACACATATAGAAATTTAACTTCAGAGAAAACATGTTCAGCCTGTGTGACTTTATACCGGCGTGTCAGTGCTTTAATCTGAAAAATAGCGCTAGTGAAATGCGGTACGTGTCTGAACGTGATGCATAATATTCGTGTAGAAAGTATGCGTTACAATGGTAAAAAGTTAATAGTGAGAGAAAATTATTTGTGGCATTTGTGCAGAGGGACATAAACAGACATTCTTACTCTTATGCTATTAGAGAGAAACTCCATGAGTCACTCCATTCTATATCATAAAGACAAAACTGGCAACAGTGCAAGATATGTTATAATCATTGACAGACGTTAGAGACATCCTGTGCACATATTATGAGTTTACAGGCTATATAGCAGTCCTTAGTAGATGGGACTTCAGCAGGCTCAAACTTTCTATCAATTTGGAATAATGTGGCAAAAGTTTTTTTTTTGTTTAAAACTTTATTGACATTTTCTGCTTAACAAAGAGACTTGATACCTTTCAGCATAATGACAGGTTTGTTCAAAAGGAAAACAAATGCATTATAGCAGCTCACAGTCAGTCATATCGACAGGTATCTTACAATGCACATTATCAGCAAGGACAGCAAGGTTCAGCAACATTTTTATAACTTGGTTCATAGTACAGTCTACTCTCATTGTGACTCAGGGCCCCCAGGTACCTGCTATGCCTGCTATCTTGGCAATGACTTGTGGTCTAGCATCTCGGTCCCCTTCTTCTTCTTCAGTGACCTCCCAAAGTTATTGTGTTACAACCTCCTCTACCTCGCACGTAGCTATCTCTTCCCCACCAGCCGTCTCACCCTTAGTCAACAGATATGTCTTATACAATGCCCAAAACTTTTTAGGATGACTGTGCGGAGGGAGAAGCTCGCTATAGTTCTCAGTTTGCGGTTTACAATGCACCATGTCCCTGCTTGAATCTACAATAGTAGGAATAGGGCCTTTTCACCAGCATCTTGGCACTCTTCGCCTAGCAATAAACAAACCCATATCTACCAACCTACGAATTGTCTTTGGGAGTGGCTTAGAGTACCCCAACAAAGCAAGCATAGGATCAGGTGTAAGTTGTGTGCAAAAGATGTCGCTCAATTCTCTGAACACCAAGACCCAAAAGTTAGCTATACCAGTACACATCCAAGATAAGTGTAAAAAATCCGCCCAGGTTTCATCACAATGATCACACTTAGCTGTGTCACGCAATCCATATCGACATAGCCTCTCTGGCGTGTATTCACCCTATTTAAGAATATAAAATGAATAAGCCTATGTCACCCATTCAGCAAGATAGGCTTCGAGCTTTCGCAGCAATACCTCCAAGTAGCATCATCTAGTTCTCTATCTAAATCAGTTTGCCAAGCAAGTCTCACCTTGGTATAGAAGTTTTCCTGGGACCCCAGTGTTAAGTTGTAAATTTCTTACACAAATTTGGTTGGAGTGTCTGCCTTCATTACGTGTGTGAGTGGTGTAACTTCAGGCGGTTCTGCTAAATCACCTCCTAAGAAACCTGCCATTGCAAGCCTCGTTCTGCGGAATTGAAATCTGTGCAGTAGTGTTGCATTAAGATCGGGCCCCTCAAACTCTTGCCACGTCTTAGCTTTCCCATCAAGGAACATATCCCCAATTGTCTTCGCCCTCAGAGAGCTGAGCGCTCTGGTCACTCCTCTGTCTCTACACGAGGGAAGCCAGTGGCACCCCTCCAATGGAGCCAGTGGGAAGTACAATATCACTCCAGTGTGCAGTTTCAGCAGGTGGTGCCATGCATGCCTCGTCGTGTTTATGGAATTCAGGATCAGGAGGTGTAAACAACATAGTGGGTAATGAGAGTGGAGAAGCCGCCACCTTTTCTTTCTGGATATGGGGCATTCCTGGTAGGCCGTGTATCCATTGGTAAGCGCGCGTACTTTGTGCCGCTCTATAATATAAGTCAAGGTCCGGGCCCCCAATCACCCTAGACTGTAAGGGAGTGTATGTACATCCCATTTGACCCTAGCCTATTTCTCCACCCAAGCCAATTTGATCAGAAGAGAAGTAAGTTTGCAAAAAAACGACCCCCGGAAGGACCATAGGAATATTGGCGAACAGGAACAAGAAACGTGGGAGAATTACCATTTTTTAATAATCGAAATTCGGCCAACAAGTGACAGCAGCAGCCAGATCCATTTCTCTATCTCATCCCCCATCTTACCGATAGCCACCCCATAGTTCTCACGGAACACCACTTCCGAGTCAGTATGTATTTTTATTCCTAGATATTGTAGAGGCTCCGTTGTCCACTGCAGCGGGTAATCAGACGTGAAGGGCACAGTAGCAGGAGTAAGGGGAAAATTATTGATTTTGTCCAGTTTACTCTTAGGCCCGAGATTGCACTGAACTTCGCTACCACCCTTAGTGTAGGAGACAGGTTATTCTCAGGGTTACTAGGGGGATGGAGCTGCCAAGAGCCATATCTAATAAGATAGGGCGTTCCTCTGTTCCCCTGTGCTGGCACACAGTCTGCTCCCATTTTGATCATTGTGCAGAGGTGTGCTTGTTACGTTCAGCAAAGGCTTTTTTCTGAAAGGGTATCATGATAAAACCCATAAACCAATCATGCAGCATTATCTTGACGCAAAGTAGCAGCACAAAGCACAATTTGAATTATTTGTAGAGCTGCTTTTCAGCGCCAAAAAAGCTTTGAGCTGGAAAGTAAATACTTTATCAGATTTATCACTGATGCTAAATAAATATGCCCCAGAGACTCTGAAGGAAATGTAACACTATACCTTGAAGTAAACTTTAAATTGCACTCCAAACTAGATTCTTCGAATGTTGTATCACCTTTCAATAAGGAATACACAGTAGGATATTCTCATTCAGTCCAAGCATCCAAACTTTGGAATACTCTACCAGCCAAGATTTTCTGCACCCAAAAACCAACAGGGCTTAATTCACAAAGGTAAACTTGCACTTTTGTGTAAGTTTACTATTTTTTGTTTGCTATTCAGAAGTTTAAGGTTTTTTCCATCCTTTTCTATCCTTCAGCGCTAGGTTCTTCCTGGTGGTGTGAGACAGAAAAAAAGACACTACACCATTCACCCCAAATAAGGCTGTTTTGTAATGTCCTTTCTCCAATGGCCCCTACTCCATTGGGTCATCGGAGGAAGTATTCCATCACTGAATCCAAGAGAGGCTCCTTTGATTACATACATAATGTCAGCTGTAAGTGAAGTAGACAAATGAGGGTTTCGAGGGCAGGATACTTCTTAACATTTGCAACAGAGTACCCTGTCTGCCAAACTCTTATTCAGGCAATATGTTCAGAGGTGGCTGGCATCTACGGGGATGGTGTGGCAGGTACTCTCAATTAATACCAACAACAAAACTTACCTGATCCGACATTGATGTCCTCCGCTCCAGACCTCTTCAAAAGAACTGGAGTGTGGGCACCAATCCTTGTGCTGCTCTCATGCTGTGAGAGTAACCCTCAAATAGGAGGAATTGGTCTCACTCCGTGCTTCCACAGCCCTGGAGGACTGCACTTACTCTAGCCCAGCTGTCTTAAGACAGCTGAGGTAGAGGTTTCAAATTGCGCCTGTCTGGCTGGCCATTGCAAGACGGCCAGTCAAAGCGATATGTGCACTTTGAAAAGTGCATACACAGCCCATCCTCCTCCCTGCTGATGTCATTCAGCAGCGGCCAGGCCCTGGTCCTGATGCTCCATTCAGGACGGGAGAATGACAAATAAATGACCATTTTATTTTTCATCTTGGGGGGTAATTTAAGTGAAGCAATGCTGTTCCTCTCCAACAGACAAGCTTTCCCTGCTTAAGCTGTGTATGTTTAAACACTGGAGATCACAATTCAGGGATATACAACTAATATTATTTATATTAAATAATATTCTCAGTCTCTGCATGATGTTCCACCGTGTATTACGCAATATCCCTATTTTTAGCGGGCCGAATGAAGCTCTCCAAACAATTGGGACCTCAGTAGTGTTCTCTTTTAAATTGACATTTCTGTATCCAAATTAACTGAACTGGATTGGAGATGTGTTCAGTTCCACTGCATGAAATAACAGGTGCCAAATTCGAAAAAGATCCCCGGACGATTAGTATTTGGCTCAGTTTAAAATATGTTTTCCACTTGATTAACACATTGCCATTGTGTGACCTTTTGAAAGCCCACTGTGCATGTTAGACTGGAACTGTACAATTATTCTGTTTGCTCTGTGGCCTGTAGGACAATTCATTGAGTTGAATACTTACATCTGCAACATGCGCTGATAGCCTTCCATTCTTCTGAAGTAGGGGGATTGAGTGTTGCTATAATGTATGTACACATAATATACTATTGTAGTTATACTTAGGTATTTCTTTTTGGGCGTTCTAATAACTGTGGTACTATTTGAAGAATCTTTATGAAGGTTTCCAAAAAACATTCATCCACTTCAAGCGTGGACAAGAAAAAGGTGATTCCCATTTTATTTTCAATAGGAACGTTTGCTCTCCAACAAAACACTCTGTACAGAAATGCAGCAAATTTTCCACGAACTTAGAAATTTACTCAGAGAGTGTGGTGCTTTTATAAAGGGTGTTAACCCATTCAATAGTTTTTTAGAAATTATCATTCAAAATAGGGGCTTGGATGGGCATGGATGGGTTAACCCTGATAAACAGAGATCTATTGGCCATGAGTACCACAGTACTTCCTTGGCTCCTAAAGTTAATAAAAGAAAATCGCCAGTTCTGATTGGTCCTTATAGCTTTTCCTCCTGTCGGTCATTTCAGTACCCGGGATTCAGAAAATGATCCATACTACTAAAACGGTCTGATTGGTGAGCCGTGAAATGAAAGAAATGTCATTGCTGTCATTATAGCACTCAGGCACTCGGTCATGAGTCCTGAAAAAATTAGAAAAAGGTCATACTAGGTGGCCGGTTGAGCACCTTGACCTCTAGCCCCATGTAGAAAGGGGCCCAAAATTTCAGTCCCTGAGATTCAAATTTAAGAAAATAATAAATTTTAACTCACAGATAATGCAGTTCAAGTGTTGTGGACCTGCGGGGCTTGGCGCCCGGGCAGCATGGCGGCTTTCTGGTGAGCGCTCTGTCACCGTTGCAGGAAACCGCGGAGGGGGGCGCGCCTTGGCGATTCGAAAGCGGATTTCTCCGTCGGAAGGTGCAGAGCATGTCCTGAGCTCTCCCCCGACGTGTTCGCAGGACTTTAATCTTGTTTTTTTGCCGCAGTAAGTCCGGACGCGGCTCTCCAACGGGCGCGACCGCCATTTTTTATTATTTTTTTTGCCGTGACGTGCAGCTCTCCTCCTCCTATGCCTCATTATAGCGTACCATGGTATTTGTGGCTCATAATATGACTTTCTCTTTCTCTCACGAGATATTTCACTGACTGTCCTCTTCATCATTACTTCAGTTCTCCACAATTACAGGAATTTCGACATTCTGCAATGCTGGCGGCCATTTTGTGGCTCCTCACAGCCTTCATCATTTTATTTCATTTTTTTTCTCCTTTTTTCCTCCTTCTGAGGCGCACTTATTGACTCCTGTGGATGAGTTTTTCTCACATTTTCTCATCATTGGGGCTCTGGATGTTCCTTCCTTAACTTACTAGATGATTACTACCTTTTATGTAGCCCTGTGACTTTCTACCACGCCTTGTCGCATCTCAGCCTGTTTTTATATTGGCACTGTTATAGCTTCTAGTGTACAATTATTGGTCTTTTTTATGGGTAAAGACAGGCCGCACATGGTATCTAGTGCTCCGAAATACGCTCTGCTTAAAAACTCCAAGTTATTTTCCTAGTTTGGCAAGTTTGAGGCTTCCAATATATCTTCTACTCCAGACGTACCTCTCACAATGGAGTCATCTACGCCGGCTTCGGGAAAAGTTACTTCAAAGAGGTTAAAAAAGGATCCGCCCTCTCCGCCTAAGCCTATATCCCCTGTTTCTTTGGAACTCTTACTGGAGGAAATTAGAGCTCTTCGGCCCTTCATGGAGGAAACCAACGCCAAGTTGCAGGTGCTCACTGATAATTGGTCGCAAATGGATACAAGGGTCACCTCTGTAGAGCAAAGCGTTTCCTCCCTTCAAGAATCCTCCATGAAGGTCTCACACTTGTCTTCACAGGTCTCCTCTCTTCAACGGCAAGTGGAGGAACTTGAAAATCAAAATCGACACAACAACCTGCGTATTTACGGCCTGGTGGAGGGTTGCGAGGGGAATGATCCAATTGCCTTCTTCAAATCTTTTCTCCCCAAGATGCTTCACCTACCAGAAGGTACTGTGCTTAATATTCAACATGTGCATAGGCTGGGCAGGCTTCCTTCGTCTTCATCATCAGTCACTTCCAGACCACGAGGAGTCATCATGTATTTTTTGAAATACACAGACCTTTTGAAAGTTCTTTCTGCAGCTAGAGCCTCTCCTAGGCTTACTTGGTCTGGCTCTTCCCTTTCCTTTGCGCAGGACTATGCCAAGGCTACAGCAACTCGTCGCAAGCCTTTCCTGGACATGCGCCCTGATCTTCGATCTATTGGAGAAGATACGGTCTCTTCCACCCGTGTCTCTTTAAAGTCACTTTCAACAACAAGACAACAACCTACGAGGATCCTGTTCGCCTTCGCAGCTTCTTAAATTCATGTAGAACAACCGCTATGGATCTTTCTGACTTTTCTTCTTCCGCCCCTCCTTGAATTTCCTGTAGCTGTATCTTCGCTTTTCTAACCTCTTCCTCCCTGCTCTCCTTATTCATACTTTGTCTCTTCCTTGTTGATGCACTTCTCATAGTATTATTGCAATTTTTCCTGTCTCTCTCTCTTGTATCCTTATTAGCTAAGTATTTGTTGTGTCTCTCCTTATTCCCCTCCTGGTTGCTAATCCTTGATTCCTTCCCCTGTTTGTGGCAGATTCATCATTTCTTCCGTGAGTTTCCCTGGTTGTACGTTTCGCTGATCTTCTAAGTCTTGCCTGCTCAATGTGG
Organism: Lissotriton helveticus; assembly: GCF_964261635.1. Taxonomy (NCBI): domain Eukaryota; kingdom Metazoa; phylum Chordata; class Amphibia; order Caudata; family Salamandridae; genus Lissotriton; species Lissotriton helveticus. The sequence goes on from NC_136070.1 coordinate 1,206,983,501, forward strand.
CTCCACCCCTCCCTCCTTCCATTCCTGATTTTGTTCCTGATTGCTGTCCCTCGCCTCCTATCGTTTTTAGGTAGGTTTTCTCTACCCCTGGTCTACCTCCCTTCCTCATCATTTGTTTTTCCTACCTTTCTTTTTTTCATTGATTCCTCCTCTTTTATTGGGTGCCTTTTTGCATTTATCCTCTTTTCTTCCTTCATTACTTTCTTTACTCTGTCATCTGCCGCTATCTTTGACGATATGGCGTTTTTTCTTTCTTTTTTCTTTCCAATTTCATATCCTCTTCATTCTGGTTATATTTCCTGCTCTCACTTTCTCTTACACTATGGTGTGTTTTCTCTTTTTTTTCTTTTATCTTGAACTACATTCAAATTGTTCATTTTTATTGGTGTTGGTCTTTGATCTCTATATTGTTCTTTTATTTGATCTGCCTTTTGTTAGATTTGCTACCATGTCTAATGTCTGTTAAAGTTATTTCATAGAACGTTAAAGGTCTTCATTCTCCCATCAAAAGACAAAGGATTTGATCTCACCTTGCCAAACTGAATGCTGATTTTGCTTTCCTACAGGAGACTCATTTGTCTGACATTGAATCTGCTAAGCTCAAGCGAGGTTGGGTGGATGAGGTTTTCTACGCTCCTGGTGACGGCAAGCGTAATGGTGTGGTAATCTTATGTCGTAAATCTCTCTCTTATTCCTTGATTGCTACAGAATCAGATGTTGATGGTAGATGGTTATATGTCAAACTTTCTGTAAGGGGTGTTCCAATTTCCCTTTTTAATGTTTATGCTCCCACGGGTGGTGACCCTTCCTTTTGACACAGGATGGCTTGCCTTATCACCAGATTTGTAGATGACAATTTTATAATGGCAAGGGATTGTAACCAACCTCGATAGACGTTCCAAGGTTTCTTTTGTCCCCAACAAGTCTCATAAGCTTTTCGCCCGAGCAATTTCTCAACATAAGCTTATTGATGCTTGGCGTCTCTGAAATCCAGAGACTAAAGAATTCACTTTTTACTCTCCCTCTCACCATTCGCAATCTCAAATTGATTACATTTTTGTTTCCCATCAGATTTCCCAGACTCTCACTAATGTAGAAATTGGCCCTATTTTGTTATCCGATCACGCTCCTGTCTCAATCAATATCGATATTTTACCAAAAGTTGTGGGACCTAGAAGGTGGCGCTTTAACAATGCTCTTCTTTTAGACCTCAAATTCAATGCTTCTTTTTCTAATTTTTTTAAAGATTTTTTTTAAATCAACGTTACGCCGAACATCCCTAAGCACACTATTTGGGACGCCTTTAAAGCGGCAGCAAGGGATTTCATAATTGGCTTTGTCGCCCAAAAATGAAAGAATGCCCGAAAATATACTTGGGATCTCTTCCAAAACATTAAAAGATTGGAACACTCCTATTTTACTTCTCACTCGCAAGACAGTTTGACAGCTCTTATTGACGCTAAACTCAAATTAAACAAACAATCCACAGAAGATGCTTCTCTGTATTTGCTAAAATCTAGTGCGAAATTTTACGGGGTAAGAATAAAGCAGGGACGATTTTGGCCAATTATCTGAAAGTTAAAAATAATAAGTTGAACATCGAAGCTGTTTTTGATGACGACTCTGTCCTTCAGCATAAAGATTCTGACATTCTTACTGAGTTTTCCCGCTTTTACACTACCCTTTATTCTTCAGACGCACATCCCACTATCCAATCCTTTTTCACTTTTTTTTCAGACATTCGCACACCTCAAAATTTTCCTCTTGACCTTACCTCTTTGGAATCTGATGTCTCCCAACAAGAACTGCTCACAGCCCTCCAGCACCTTAAAAAAGACAAAGCCCCTGGACCGGATGGCTTCACAGTTGAATTTTATCTTCAGTTCTCTACCCTTCTCCTTCCTAAGCTACACTCCACTATAAACTCATTTGTCGATTTGGATAGATCTTCCAACACTTTCTCTGATGCTTACATCTGCCTTATTCCCAAGGAAGGTAAAGATACCAGATACTATCAGAACTAAAGACCCATTTCGTTGGTTAATATAGACTATAAGTTATTTGCTAAGGCTCTTGCTGCGAGGCTTGATCCCTTTTTACCGGATATGTTAGGTCCTGAGCAGTCTGGATTTGTCAAAGGGCGTTTTATCACTGATAATACTAGGCTTTTATTTAACATCCTATCCAAATCTTCTCGTCTTCAACATTCCTTGGCAGCGATTGCTCTAGATGCTGAAAAAGCATTTGATAGGGTCGAATGGACCTATCTTTTTTATACCCTTAAATGGTTTGGTTTTGGTCCTAAATTTATCCCTTTAATTTCCTTCCTTTACTCCAACCCAAGAGCAGCTATTTGTGCTAACGGTTTGATTTCCTCTTTTTTTAATTAAGGTAGAGGTGTTCGCCAAGGCTGCCCTCTTTCCCCGTTTCTTTTTAACCTCGCTTTGGAGCCCTTCCTCTCCAAACTTCGCCAAAATCCCCACATTTTTGGATTTCAGACACCTCACTCCCATGTCAAGCTTGCCGCATACGCGGATGACATACCCCTAACTAAATTTACTTTTAAAACTGATTTTACTGCTTCCCACTTTACTTGGAGTCCTGCCCACATTAAATACTTAGGTTTGCATATCACTCCCAGAATCACGGATACCGTCTCACTTTGTCTCAATAAATGTATTCAAAAGCTTTCTGATTTAACTACTAGATGGCATCCTCTTTATCTTTCCTGGTGGGGTCGTCTCGACACCATTAAGATGATGCTGGCCCCCATAGTTCTCTACACAATCTCTAATCTCCCAATCCCTATTCCCACAAAAAATTTTATGAAAATCAACTCGATCCTTTCTACTTTTCTTTGGAGTGGCAAAAAACCCTGTATGTCTCTTCTCCGACTAATACGCCCTAAATCAGAAGGAGGTGTTAACTTCCCGGACTTCCCCACATATCACAAGGCATTTCTTTTGTGACAGGCCTCGTTATGGTTACAGGACCCTGACGATACTTGCCCTTTATGCGTTACGCTTGAACGTTTTTCTTTGTCCCCTTTCTCTTTTGCTGAATATCTCTCTTTTTCTCGCAAACCACAAACTCTATCCTCTCCTATACATAAATTCACTGCCAAATTACTCTTATCTTTGACTTCTGCTCCCCCCAATAAACTAACTGAATTTCTTACTTCTACTATTTGGCACAATAAACATTTGTTAATTAATAATAAACCCTTTTTTGGAAATCTTGGAGGCAGAAAGGCTTAATCTGGCTCTCTCAACTTTTCTCTAACTCTGCCATTTTGCCTTTCTCGATTCTCCGTCAATCTTTTAATTTACCTGCTTCTTTTGCTCGCAAATATGTCCCACTTCAAAAGGCGGTCTTGTTGCAATACTCTGCCCTCTAACATTCTTCAGTCCAACCTCTCCCCACTAACCCTACTACACAACTTCACTCCTTTTTATGCACAACACCCAAAGCATCTTCTATTTATAAATACCTCCACACTGCAGATTCTCCCAGGCTTAAATCTAAGGTGGAGGACCAATGGGAATCTGACTTTACTGTTTCCGGGCCTATAGTTTTATGGGACTAATTATGGACTAAACTTCGTAAATCTTCTAGAGCAGCAAATATCGCTCATACCCTTTTCTTTATTTATAACAGACTTCTTCTCACTCCACACACACTACACAAACAATTTTCTTCGGTCCCAGATCTCTGTTGGTCCTGTTCCTCACCGCATGCGACCTTATTTCATATGATATTTTCATGTAAGGCTGTTCATGATTTTTGGAAACTTATTTGGTCCCAAATCAATGTAATTTTTCATAGTCACATCCCTTTTTCTTTTACTCACATTATTTTAGGCAGTCTCTCTGAGTGTTGGGATGATGTTGAATTAAATGTTAAGATTGTTGATCTGTTAATAGCTGTTGCATTCCAACAGATTACTGCTAACTGGAAGGATTTTTCAAATCTTTCCTTCAAAGCATGGTGGTACAATGTTTGTCACAACCATAGACTGGACACTGCTTTTGTATTTCCTATTCACATGGCAACTAAACGTTCAGACTTATGGCTCCCTATTACTTTATACCTTGATGTGTGTGCTACACGCTCATTTCACTTACATCCAATTCAACAAGAAGTCCCAAAACCCCCTTAATTGACCTTAACGTTTCCCTTTATTTGCTTATCATTGTATTTTACTTTTGTTTCCGCTTCTTTCTTGCAGATCACCAGACTCTAACTGTTTTATTTTCTCTCTGATGTTCACTTTAATCATTAATACCGACACACTGTTTTATTTAATTGTCATTATTCTTATCTCTCATCGAATTTTACTATTGTATTGGCACCCTTTATTTTGACTAATAAAATTCTTTTGAACTTAAAAAGTGTTGTGGACCTAAATCTACTATGTGGCACTGCCGGGATGGCAGCTGGGGTTTGGCCACCTGTAGGGTTTGGGACCGCTGCCCTACCCCACTGCCTCTGCTTATGACCTCACATGTTGCATGAGTCATTACAAGTTAAATGCCACGATTTATGACACGTGTCACATGTTGGTATTGGGGCATCGGCTGAAATGGTGAAGGTTGGTTTGTAGGATGTCAGTGGTGCTGTTGACACTTGCATGATGTGCATTCTGGCGTGCTTTACAAAATTGTCTCATGTGAATGTTTGCCCTGAAACAGAGCTTTACATATTGCTACAATATGGTATCTGGCATGACAATGATTCAGTACAAACATGTTAATGTGGTTTCTGACATGGCATTGATGTTTTCCACACTGTAGCAGTGTGTATTCCTGCATTGATATAATGTTTTAGATATTGAGGCAATGTATAAACTGCCATGGCAATTAGTGATTTTATGGCCACATGCATCAAGCTATTTTGTGATCGCAAACAGTGCAAATCGCAAAATTCTGCCGTTTACGATCGCAAAATAGCCATAAGCAATGTATCAATCAATTTCGCAGAATGACCCTCAAGGTCGCAAAAAATAGCAATTACCTATTTACCGATTCCCAAATATTGAATCTATATTAGAGAATCTCTAATTGGTAATCGCAAACCTATGCATTAAATATTTGCAAATTGCGAATTAGCTGGGAATCGCAAATTGCATTTGCAAAATAGCACCAAATGAAATTGGGTGGTAACCATTTGAAAAGCAACAAATCAGGTGGTAACCATTGGCAAACTATGTAAGCAGGCTCAGAAGTCCTCAGAATGTTTCACAATGGCAGCGCTCTACGTCATGACGAGGAGGATGAGGCTACGAGCAGCAGCACAGTGAAGGAAGATACAGGAGCGCATTTTTAAAGTGTGCATTACATTGGTGGGGAAGACAGAGGAAGAGATGTATGACAAATATAGGTTGAATGCAGACATGATCTATGATCTCATAACTGAATTACATCCCCAACTGCAGTGTCAGACTCGCAGGGCATATGCCATCTCCACTCATGTGCAGGTCCTATGTTCACTGCACCTCCACGAGTTAGGTAGCTCCCAGGGAGTAATAGTTGCAGCCGGAGGTGTTTCCCAAAGTGCCCTATCGCAGTTTTTCAACTCATCCCTTGACGCCATGTTGCAGAGGATACACCACCGCATAAGGTTTCCCACAACACCACAGAAATGGCAACAAACAAAACTTGGTTTCTATCAAGGAAACCATTTTCCCCACGTAATTGGTTGCATTGATGGGACGCACGTAGCCATTTGTCCGCCCTCGGTGAATGAGTACATTTACAAGAACAGGAAATCATACCATTCATTGAACATACAAGTCATCTGCAATTCCAAACACATCATCACAGACATAGTGGCTAGTTACCTTGGCAGTACACATGATTCCTACATCTTCCCACACAGGGGCATACACACTTGTCCCTTTGAGGATGAATTTGGCGAAGGATACCTGCTTGGTAAACATATATATTACTGTATTGCAGACTATTTGGCCATGGTGACACATAGCAGTGAGTAATCTGTTGCTTTACACCCTGTAGGTGACAGTGCATATCCTGTCCGCTCCTTCATACGGACGACATACCTAAATCCAAGTACCCTAAGTGAGCAGCGATATAATGATGCTCATATTTCCACCCGCAACGTGATTGCGCGGACATTTGGATTACTTAAAAGTAGGTTCCGCTGCCTCCACAAAACGGGTGGTGCATTGCAGTACAGGCCAGATACCTGCAGCAAAATTGTGGCCACTTGTGCCATGTTACACAACATTAGAACTTTAAGAGGCATACCCCTGGAACTCTCTGACAGCAAACCTGAGGAAGACAATCAGCCAAGGCAACCACCACAAGCAGCACGTGGGGCAAGCGCAGCAGAGGGGAGACAGAGATGTGCAGAAATCACACAGCATTTTTTTTTAAGGTGGGTAATGATGAGAAGACACACTACATTCTCAACTGTTTTATTAAACACAATGTGGTACTGTTAATGCACACATACAAAATGCAAACTTGCATTGTGATATAAAAAATTAAACTACATGACATTGCCATGGTACTTGAATGTCAGCCCAGACAAATTGCATGATACTAGTTACCTCACCAGAATTTACTTTGTCCCTCACACTACTTCCTGAGGCCACACACTCCACTGGGCCTTTTCTGTGGGCTCTGCCACATCCCTTGTGAAGCCATCGGATGCAGAGGTGCTCCTAGTACTTCATCTCCTGCATGTGGTCACTAGTGCCAGGAGACTACTTAGGCTGGAGGACTCCTCATTCACCCCTCCACCCAGTACATTGTTGCCACTAACTGCAGCAGTCTGTAGTTGCTTCACGGCATTGGTGACCTGTATAAGTCCCCTGGCCACATCCCCATACAATGGGTCATCTCCACCTGCATCCCAACAGCACAACAGGACAGCTGAGCTGTGGTTGTGTTCAGGCAATTGATGGCCCTAGTGTACCCATCTAAGTGCACCATCAAGTGATGATGATTTTTGCATTGTGACACCTGCTCGTCCTGCAAAACCATGCACAACTCATGGATGGCTTGCCTGACATTTGAAAAATTGTCATTTGTGGCCCTCTGTCCTTCCACCACTGCAGTAGTGAGCTCCTTAATACTGTCCCTTATCCCTAACATGTTCGTGGCCAATGAACTGAGTTGGGCCTGCATTTAACACATGTGTTTGCATTGTAGGTGCTGCACCTTCAAAATTGAACCCTCCAGACCACTCCAGACAGCAGGTCCATCATCTTCAGCAGCATCCATATGAGCCCTTCCCCTGCGCCTCCGGAAATGGACGTTTCTGCGCCGCATCAGTAATTCTGCTCTTGGTGTGGGGTATGGCCAGCCTGAGATGTGTGAGGGTCAGGTTGGCTCTCCTCTTCAATTTCAAAGACTGGCAAAGGTGACACTGTAGTCCTACGTCTTGTGGATGCAGATATAGGTGTTGCTGGTGCCACTTGTGTCTCCTCTCATGACTGGTCCTGGTATCCAGGGTGTTATGGCCTACACAACCATCAAATTTCTGCGCAACTGCATCTGTGATGTTAAACACTGCAAGTTCAGTATTTTTGCTGGACATGTATGTCACATTGCACATGGCATTGTTTAATAAAGTTGTTTAGTTACACATACACACGATGTCTAGTTTATTCACTTGCTTGTTGTACTTTGATGCACTAATTCTGTTTTGATCTCGCCTTGCCGTTCCTATTGTAGTTGCTGTCTGCTAATACTATAATGCATTTGGGTGTGGCAAGTAAAATGTGGACTGGACTCAGATTTGCTACACTAAGCCTCATCTACTTAGAGGGGAGATTTTTTAGATTTAGCATTGAATGATAATTTGCATGCATCTTACCTTGTGAAGTACAGGCCTGTGCTGAGGTGTCTATCTGTGTGACAGCAACTACTTCTTATGGCTGAAGTGTTGACTCCACCATGTCCTCCAGGGGTGTGTTGGCAGTTTGGGTTGATGATCCCCCTTCTGTCATCTTGGCATTCACAAGCCTTGCGGCAACCCTTTCCTTTGCACGGCTCCGCAGGTCATACCAGCACTTGAGCAGGTCTGATATCGAGCTCTGTGTGACCCCCACAGCATAGCATTGATCCTGGATTGGATTAGATTCCAAGCCATATTTTCCTTGTCTGAAACTCAGGGACCTGGAGTGACTGCTTCCCAAACAGTTTGTCATGGCTCTGTACAACTTCCTGTGAGGGCTTCAAGCTCTTTGTCGCTGAATTTCATCTTCCTCTTGCCCCCTTCTGCATTCTTCTCATTTGTTCCATAAGCCATGCTGCTGTCCTTGCACAGGTTCTGGTCTCCAAAAAGCTTCCTACAGTCTGCCTCCTCCTCTGTTTCTCTCAGTACACAGGTGTGAGCCAGTCCTGCATCACTTCCTGGTTGTGATGTCATCATGCTGTATCGAATACTCTGATTTGCTATTTGCAATTTGGTAATAGGGGATTTGCTTTTTGCGATTCGCTATATCGCTATCGCTAATCGTGCTTGCTATTTTTACCGATTTGCAATTTTTTTGCAATTTTTTGATGCATTGCCTTTTGCGATTACCAAAGAGCGATTCCTTAAAAATCGCTATTTGGTAATCGCAAAATGGGACTTTGATACATGTGCCCCTTAATTCTGTAGTTTTTTGGGAACTGGCAGCATATCAGGAACTGCAACCAACTGGACAACACTAATGTCTGTGGCATTAGCTTGCTGACAGGAATTCTGCACCATTCCTGACACCCTGAACAAACATTCTGCAACTCTTTAAGAGTGGTGTTTTTTACTTGGTATATATTTTCAGTGGAGCCCTCTGTATTGCATAGGAGTTGCACCTAGTGTGGTTCAAATATTTACCTCCTGCAGATTCAGGTTTTATACCTGCCACATAATTATTTTTAGGCACACACATGACGTTATTCTTCAGAAAACTATTTCTACAGCGACCACTGGCATTCCCTGACGTGCCAGAGTATCACAATAGGTCTCCAACACAACTTTTTCTAAGTAGAGTTGCTATGAAGTCAATATATTTTAAAAACTGAACTGAAAATGCATGGTATGGGCCTGATTTAAAAAAAATGACTTACCAGGTGGGAGAATCCCTCCTTTAGATAGAGTGATTTGTTCATTTGCCCAGTGATCATGTTCTCCAAGGTTTATTTTGGCCCCAAGCCCAGCCCTTCTTATCTCTAGTAAATGTGAGAATCTACTGATTTTATTACATGGAATACATTCATTAGGATGCTGATCTCACAAAACAAATCAGACACATCAGTCAGTGTAGCATTGGTTATGAAATGGATACTTCAGATTTCAATTTATTGGCCTAATTAGGACTTTTCACAGAGTAGAACATGTAATATTTGGCAAACAAATACAGTTTAAAAAAATATATATTTAAAACTATTTGTGGTGAGCCTAATATGTAAGCATCAGTTTTGCAATGTAAACAATCCAGTTCATACAATGAGGCACATCAGCAACTCTGTAAAACTTTGCAAAGCATAAGCAGAGGCAATATTCTTTGGCTCATAGAATTCAACACATAGGCTTTACGTGGATCCTAGAGTATGCCTAGTGCTTTGAAGATGGCTTTCCCTGCTATGGCACGGTTAATCCGAGGGACCAGACATTCAGATTTTGTCTTATTATACTCAATAGTCACTTTTTGAGACCAGGTGAATCCACAAAATCTTACATACTGGATAATCAGGATATCTACCTCAGAAATTGAAAGTTTCAGGAGAACTTCATTGTTGTCAAAGTCCTGCTACTCTTGTAGTCGAGCCTCCACCTTTCAAAAACGAATGCACCATGGCAAATCTTTCTCTGGTTGTGCTCCCATAGTATGGAGTTCTACCACTAGTAATGCTCTGAATGAAAAAAATCTTTTAGCAGTCAAGAAAGATAAGACTTATCTTGTTTAAGTGACATTTCCGGGACGTACAGACTATCCTTCCATACTTTTTTCAGCTATTCTAAAGTACTTTTATTTAATCGATCTACACTAAACTTGTAGATATCTAATCTTCTCACAAATATAAATTGTTTTCTTGTATATTTTCTTTCATTTCAAGAATGTAAATATGTTTTTATTCAATACATTCTTTTCTTACTCTTGAGATGTAATTGTGTACGTTTTCTGCATTACTTTTCATTGAGCGCTTCTTTTCTCACACTTTCAGGTGTAATTCAGTTTCTGTTTCTGTATTATTTTTTGTTTACTACTGTATTATTATTTTACTTGTGTAGAGCTCTGACTATCGTGACGGACTCTCGAAAAACAGGTTTACTGTACTTAACTTTTGTAACGTTTGCTCCTGTCTGTACTCTTCTCCTACCAACCTAGATGTTTTTTTCTGCTTGCTGCATTCATTTTCATTACACAATTTTAAATATGTTCTTTTGATCCAAATGTAAAGGCTCGTATGCCATATAGTCTTTGTTTGCATTACCCAAAGCTACAAATAAAAAAGGTCTGGAAAACTGTAATGAGGTAAGACCTCTGTACATTAATCTCTTGATCCTATAAAAAAATTGAACAGGTAATCTGTTCACCTAAGAAACCAAATGCTACACATGGGTAGCACTAAACTAAAAGTTCTAACATCTTGTCAATATGGATTATATCTACCTTACTTTTATTGCAAGAGAGTAAAACCTACTGAGGTGGCTTTAACATAGAATGCTTTGTCTTTGCACTGAATTTTTTTTGTTGACTAACATGTATTCTTTATTTTTTTGTATGTTCAGAAATATATTTACGAAACAAACAGATATGAAGCCGTGTGCCTTATTATGGGGTATAGACAGTATCATTATGCTTCATGAGGTCACCTATAACTTAGTTTAGTTCTGGCAATAGATCATTAGATATACACATTGACAGTGCATTTGGGGTATTTAAATCTTTTTATTTTTGCATTTTACGCTGTGGTACAATCCTGACCATACACGTAGTCGGTGGTTTGGATAAACTCTTGGGTTATACCCTTGATGCAAAGTGAAAACTGATTCTTGCTGCTACTATGAGCGTTTCTCACCATAAACTCAAGACAATCAATACCATCCATCAATACATCTCAATTACATAAGATGTATTGATGGTTTTGATCTGCTGGATCTTTCTTGTTAAATAAGTGAAATGCTAGAAGTCATGTTATACCTCTATCGGAAATTGTGAAAGCAAATCAGCAGGATCTTCAGGTGGCTAACTATCATAAGTGATAAGTTAGAAGGATTTGTCCTTTTCTATTTTTAGGCAGTTTTTACTTGACCCAAAGGTAACAGAGCGCTTTACATGAGCACCAGTTGCGTTACACAAGGACACATTCATTTTTTTTGTTAGGTACAGGGAGATTAAGTGATTTGCCCAGAATCACAGGATGTTGAGCGTCATTGCCGAGACTCGAACCTGGGTCCCTAGATTTGAGATTGACAGCCATAGCCGCTAGACCCCATCCTTTGATCTTTCACATTCATAGACACAACATTGCAAGAGCCCTATTGGCTCGAAGATTGACTTCTGCATCTCAGTTTAATCAGTTTGCCCAGCAGACGTTGAAAATTGCTACAAATATCTCTACAGACAATTTGCTAAGTGTGTTATTAAAGTCGGACAGTGATGATTGGATTTTATTTTAATAACATCGCTTTTGCATAGCTCTTTGCATTGCTCTTCTTTATTCACAAGATGTGATGGACACATTACTGCTTTAAAATCTAGAAAGCCTGGAGAAAAGGACCTATTTTAATAACAACTAATAAATAAAACTAACAATTGAAATTGCTGACTAACTGACAAATGTATTTACCTTGAGATTCTCTTCCTAAAATTATTCTTTTTACTACTGGGTACCCAACCTGCTTCATTCTCTTTTACTAAGAGACAGGTTTTATTTCACTGAATTGATATGGCTTTAAGAAAGAAACAATAAGGGGGATATTTACCAATATGTCATGCAACACAGCAAGTTACCTTTCTATGCTGTGCGACAGGGACAGCCATCCACAGTTTTCTTATCAATGATGTAATTGCAAATGTTTAAGTGATATAATCAATGATGTCATAGAAGATGTAATAAATGATGTAATATGTGGGGTAATTAGCAGTGCAGGATGAGGGCACGAGTTATAGTTATCTTAGGGCACAAGTTATAGTTACCACAGATAACTATAACTGTTGATTTTCAGTGGTTTAGTACGTTTAAAATGCTAGTTGTATTGCAATTGCATTTATATGAGAGGAGTTGGCCTAATGGCTACGGCGGTCGACCTTGAATCTGGGGAACTGGGTTTGAGTCTCGGCAATGACGCTGAACATCCTGTGATTCTGGGCAAATCACTTAATCGGTAAACAACCTTTACAACGAAACTTTTACAACGCACTACCATTACAACGCGGTCATTACAACGCAAACTATTACAACGCATTGCGCTGGGGGGCGCTCTAGGATAGGGAATAGGTTAATTTACTATCCAATAACCTTCCCTAGTGTCCACGGGGACTGGAGTTGGAATAGTAAATTAAACTATTCACTATCCAACACCCAAAAGCACTATGCGTTGTAATGGATTGCGATGTAAAAACCGCGTTGTAAAGGCAGGCGTTGTAACAGCCTGCGTTGTAACATCATACATCCCACTTATTCTCCAAGTGCCTAAAAAAAATTAATGTGTCCTCATGTAATGCAACTGGTGCTATGTAAAGCGCTCTGATACCATATTCGGGTTAACTTTGCGCTATATAAAAATCTGTAATAATAATAAATATATAGCGCTACTACCCCTGCCAAGGCATCTACGCACTTTTTCTGTGAGTAGCATGCTAATCCAGAACCCATAAAGGATTAGTGCTGAATTAATATAGTGAAATATGAAAGTAATTTGAGTGGTGGATAGGTTAGCCAGGTATGTAGATTCAGAAGGATAGCAAAGGGATAGAAGAGGGAAAAAGGTTTGCATTATTTAGCGCTTGTTACCCCTGATGGGGTGTTGAAGCCCTTTTGTGGTGAGTAGCACTCTACTCCAGAAACCCATAAGTATTAGCGGTGAATTCGCATAGTGAAATATGAAAGTAATTTGAGTGGTGGATATCAGTCAGTTATTTGGATTGAGAAGGATAGTGGAGGGATAGAAGATGGAAAAAGGTTTGCATTTATTTAGCGCTTCTTACCCCCGATGGGATGTGGAATTGCTTCTGTGGCGTGTAGCACGCTACTCCAGAAACCCATAAGGATTAGTGGTGATTTAGTCTAATGACATATGAAAGTAATTTAAGTGGTGGCTATGTTAGTCAGTTATTTGAATTGAGAAGGGTAGCGGAGGGACAGAAGAGGGAAAAAGATTTGCATATATATAGATAGCGCTTGTCACTGAAATTCTCACCTAACTATAACATTACTTAAACCTTTGTTTTTTTAGTGAACTTCTAGGGGGTAAGTAAAAATGGTGCACACACTACAAGATGTATTATTATTGATTACTTAACAAATATTTAATAAAGTCAATATGAGCCCACCTCCCTTTTATTCATGGTATGACCTCAGGGGGTGAGGTCAGTTGGTATTTTTATGCTTGGGAGGAGGGCCTCACCCCTACTCTTGTTCAATAACATATCATCCCTGGGGAGGATGAGGTCCCCAGGGCCTCTTACAAGCTTGGGGTGGAGGGGCCAAATGCGTCCCCTCCTCCAAATATATAAGTCATGCACCCGTGCCCTGGCCAACACTGTAGGGGATTATTTTTTTATTTTACTATGGACTCGCGGAACTTCTGTATTTCTGTGGCAAAATTTAAAAAATGTTTTTGTACTCTGACTGTGCACACTAATCAAAAACTAGCACTTTTTTGGAAAGCTTCATGGAGAGTCATCAAATGGTGCCAGAGTTTGTAACACCACAAAAAGGCCTCTCCTATGTAAACAAGTTCCTAACTATAAATGCCAATTCTATTTATTAAAAAGTACCTTTTGCAAATCCTCAGACGAGGCACAAACACTCCCACATGCAATGCATCATTTGAAAGGTATTGGCATCGTATATGCTAGATTTCACTGGCAGATGCAAATAATTTTTTGCTGCGCTGTGTGGTACAAAATTGACTCGACCCTTTAAATGCAATTTCTAATCCACCACGGTCACACTGTGTGGCCCTGAGTTACTTGATAAATCCAGGGTAACTAAATGCAGCGCTGCGCATTTGGCTGTGTTCCTCTGCCTCAGGGAGGCATTCCATGGGGGATGTATGACATTACAACGCATGCTTTTACCACGCATGCTGTTACAACGCAGTTTTTACAACGCAGGCTGTTACAATGCATAGCGCTTTGGGGTGCTGGATAGTGAATAGTTTAATTTACTATTCCAACTCCAGTCCCCGTGGATAGTAGGGAAGGTGTTGGATAGTAAATTAAAACTATTCCCTATCCTAGAGCGCCCCCCCAGTGCAATGCGTTGTAATGGTTTTCGTTGTAAAACCTGCGTTGTAAAAGCACTGCGTTGTAAAAGTTTTGTTGTAAAGGATGTTTCCCTTCCATGGGTGGTGCAAGTGTCTTCCCACACAAAACCCATGGATTTTGATGCATTCCTTGATTAACCATTACTACGCAGGCACCCTGGAACCATGGTGCAAGGGTACCGGTGTTGATGCTAGGCAGCACACAATGCACAGTGCTGGGAAAAGGCAAGAATGCCCCTTATTGTGATAAATATGGTGCATTCCTGTGCTTTTCCTGTATCCCAGCACAGCAAGGTGACTTGCTGCGCTGCGTGACATTTTGATAAATATGTCCCTCACTCTTTCATGGCTGCGACTTTTCAGAGACCCTAACTCAGCTGGAGTTGCTGCTGCACTGACTGCCACAGTGCATGTACAGCTCGCTCGATTGCCCTCAAGGTTGATAAAAGTACTCAACGGATTGATTACAGCACTTTGCCACAATCACATCATGTGCTTATATAAATGTATCCTCAGCAATAATGCTTAAACACATATTTATGTTATGCGAGTGCCCTGCATGCATGCATCTGGAATACTAATACGTCCAGAGCTGGTAAAGATTGCAAGTCATATCTGCTTAGACAGCTATTGACTGGCTGCAGAATTCAATATCTGCAGGAGCTCTCAAATGAAATAACCTCGCCAGCAATTGAGAAATAATAAAATTGAAACAAGCAAGCTTCACATGCAGTCCCCATAATAAACACTTTGCTGTGTGCACTGGGAAAATCAAGGAACTGGAAAATGCAATAACCCTTCAAGAGTAAGAGAGGCATGAACCTTTCAGAAAAGAACGTCGGGATAAGGCTGAAGGGAGATGATAAAGTCGCATACACAAATCAGTTATATCAAAACAGCATCAAGTGCAGTTTTCTGACCTGAATACGCGTTCACGATTGTTTGAGTCTACAAAGTATTAAGGGCCTCATGTATTATTATTCCATTCCATCATGAATAATGACTTCTTATTTGGAATCCAGTAAAAAGTACTCGGCGGAAGTAGTCGCAATTTGCACACCGAACGCATTGGTATTTTGTGAACCAACCTATGACCATTCCAGCACCCATAGGTTGGTTCATAAAATACCAAATCAAAATAGGACGTGATTTGATCTACCTCATTTAGGGCCATATGATACCCATTTGCGATTCCCAAATGGAGATTTTTAAGAAATCGCTATTTGAGAATCGCAAATGGGTATGTATGTACAAAATCGCATTTTTTTTGCGATTTCTTAGAATTCCTTAATTAGCAAATTGCGAATCGCAATTAAGGAATACTTTCCCATTCATTCCTATGGGCCAGGAGGCCCATAGGAATGAATGGGAAGTTATTCTCAATTTGCGATTCGCAATTTGCTAATCGCAAATTGAGAATAATTTCAAGGGTGTAGACACCCTGTTGCACCCCTGTGATATGGATGGGTGCACATGTGGCGCACATACATGCCCTGAGGGCATGTATGTGCTTCACATGGCACTTTCAAAAATGCAAAAATGTGCATTTTTTAAGGAATTCGCAACTTACCACCAACTAGAAGTTGGTGGTAATTTGCGATTCCTTAAGGGCATTTTGCAAACAATTTTTGCTACATACATTGCATTTAAGGAATCACAAATTTTGCGATTCCTTATTTTGCACCAGTTTTGCTTAATACATTCCATTTAGCAAATTCGCATTCGCAAAGGCCGAAATTCTGCGAATTTCGGCCTTTTCGAATACGAATTTGCATGATACATATGGCCCTAATATTCATTAGGTAGGTCACAAATTGCGAACCACTACTAGTGGCTAGAGTCACCGACATGTTGGACTGTTGGTTTTAAATACAGCAATATTTTGGTTTTTTAACATATAGCTTGTTTTCCTAAAATGCACCATGTTGCGCCCTATTTACAAACTGGCCCATCTAAGCAGATGCGTCACTTTGTAAAGCCCTGCTCTACATTATACATGCGTCAGGTATAATGTTGCAGGGTGGGCATTGCCACGTAAAAAGCCTCGTAGAAGTGGCGCAGTGAAATCTATCAGATTTCTCTGGGGTACTTCTAGGACACTAGTGCGTCAATATCTTACGCCTGCCTCACAGCAGGCATAAGACTGACGCAGGCCCTTTCCACTTGGGGCTTGACCCATGTGAAAGGCCACATTGCTGGAGTTGCGTCACTTTTGTGACACACTCCAGCAATGCATCATTACTGCGCCTACAGATACGTCATAAAAACTGACATTTCTGTAACGCCCTGTGACATAGTGCATACAGTAAATATGACGCATCCATCATGTCGCAAGGAGGGCTCAGTGAAAACTGTTGCATCTCTGTTTTCACACAGAGATGCGACTGTTTTCATAAATAAGGCCCTAACAGGCACATTCATCAACCTTTTTTGGGAGCGCAAACGGTGCGATTCGCAAAAATCGGCCGTTTGCACCCGCAAAAAGGGCATTTGTGATGCATCAAGGTGTAAGGCACTCGCAATTTATAAAATCGCAATTAATTGCGATTTCTTAAATTAGGATTGCATTTAAGGAATCACAATTTGCAATTCCCTAAATGCAATGCAAGAACCACTTTTAAATAGCGATTTCGCTATTTGGGGCTGCAAATTACCGAGCAATTAAACTGGTCAGTAATTCATTTTGCGCACACACATGCCCCATGGGCATGTGAGTGCGCAACATGGGTGCACATCACAATTTCAGGAGTGCAATAGGGTGTCCTTTTGACACCCTTGAAATTGCATGCGCAATTTGCGAGTACCTATTGGTACTCGCAAATTGCGCATGCAATCTCCCATTCATTCCTATGTGCCTGCGTAGCCATTTTTCAAATTGCGAGTCGCAATTAAGAATTGTTTAGGAATCGCTATTTTTATTGTGATTCCTACATGCATAGGCTTTTGCGAGTCCTTAATTGCGATTCCCTAATAATCGCAATTAAGGACTCGCAAAATCCTACCTTGATGTATGTGCCCCATAGGATTTAAATAGAGTGATTACGGACACCATTGGTTGACAGCACACCGCCAGTCTTCGGTCACACGAGTGATTTTCTAACTTCAGATTTTTTCTAGACGCTAACAAGGCTGGTTTACTGCGAAGCAACTGTTCACGTTTACCGCCGTGTCGAGTAATAAGAATTTAAGGCCCCTGATGAAGGGCAAGCCCGAAATGCATTGGGCAGAAATGTATAAAAAAAGATGAAAAATGCAAGATTCGCATACTATGAATGCAATAGTATGGAAATGAAAACAAAGTAAAGAAAATAAAGATAGTTATATGAAAGATCTACGAAAAGCTTTTTGTGAAATTCATTAAGTAATACACATCAATGAGTGCACATTGGGGATGTTACTCTCACAGGAGCCAACGCTTGTTCTACACCCTAAGTATTTACTCACAAATTGCAATTTATTTATTTATTTAATTTGGCAGGAGAGTCTTTCCCTTTTTGCCACTCTCCACCCGGAAAACTCTGATCCAGGCTTTAGTATTAAGCCTTCTGGACCACTGCAATGCTTTGCTGATCCCAGCCAACGAAAGCTCTTTGAGTAAATTGCAGGTAGTCCAGAACACAGCAGCCTGCCTGGTGCTTAGTGTCTCTACAGCTTAATGCAGGGAAGTCTGAAATAATGCTGTCTGGAGAAGCAACGTTTAGCTGGTCCCCTGGATGGTGGCCAGAGGAACTAGGATCTGCCCCAAGTCTGAAACAGGTAGTAAAAAACCTAGGTGTCCGAATTGACCATAAACTTACTCTGGAGGAACATGCCACCACTACCGTCAGCATTAAGCTGTAGGAAGTTATCTCTCATCCAGTCCGCAACGACCTTCATACCCCCCAAAAATGTAGCCTGAATATTGGTGTTGCCTTTGTCAAAGGAGAGTAGAAGTTGGGTGTCGTCTGCGTAGGATATGGGGACGAATCCTAACTTCCTCAGTAGTCTCGCCAAAGGAGTAACATAGATGTTAAACAAAGTAGGGCTCAAACAAGAGCCCTGTGGAACTCCCTTGGTCACTCTGGTGGTCTGTGAGTGAAAAGGGCCCAAGTTGATGATTTGAGTTCTTTCCGACAGAAAGTTAGACATCCATTTCAGGGCATTCCCTTTGATGCCTATATTCCTTAATCTCCTCAATTTGAATCGAGGTTTGGGTTTTGTATATTAAAAAATGGCTTTTTGGTGTTGCAAAGTCTTGGATTTGACCTTAGCAACCATAGAAATGCTTTTGCATGAGGTCCATTGCATTGGTTTTGGGATTAATTCATCTTCTTCTATGGTTAATCTATTAGGCACCAAAAAAGTGATGTATCAAGCAACCCTAATCCCAGTTACTTCCTCTGGATAGGATTCAACTCCATTGTTTTGTGTCTTTGCATTCTTTCAGAAAGGGTCCTATAGGTAACTATTTAAAAATCATTCTCCCCACTGCCAGTAAGTGTCTCAGTCACTTCCTTACTTCTGTATAACCTGTGTCATTTCTGCTACACATAGTTCCAGGCAATTTAATTCCACATTTTTTGAAATACATTGATATTGGGTTCGTTTTTAGAGCTTATCCATTCTGTTCAGTATCACCCCACCAAAATCCATGCATCATGAGTTGTTGGACGCAGAATGGGGAATGAAACACTGACCCAGTATTATCAGGTCAGAGTAGCGTGAGGACAACTATTTTGAGCCTAATAATGTTCTCTTTTCTGCTCCCATTTGCCGCATTCTCTGGGTAGATGGAAAATGATAGTGGGAGGGGCAATGTGAATTTTGGGATGTGGTGAGGAAGTCGAGAGTTAGGGCACACTCTATCCTTGATGGAGGACCAGCGATGATGACGAGTTTCCATTGAGGTAGAGATTTCCTTCATTTCCTGTTCAGGAATCACAGTTGATTTTACTGGGTGTTGAAATGCACCAAGGAAAACTGGGTGAGGTCATCCCATACCTGGGATTAATAGCTGTGGGAACATGTGGCACCTTAGAATCACCCAGGGTAATATCTTTTTTTGTTATACTGATCAAGGTGACTCATGATGACATCCCCAAGTAGAGACCTTAATGCTCCCAAAGTCAAGTATCTGAGTACACTACATGAGCCTGGGAATCCTTATTTACTGCCAAATTCCATACATCATGAATAACAATTTCATGATCCTTACTGCTGCTGCTGTTTAGTTTGATAAACAAACGAGGACATTCGACTTATACAAGAACAGAGTTGGGGTCAACAAATAGCTTAACTGGATTCTTGCATTTGTGGGGGAATTGCCCTGACATACTTGAAGTGCATAACTTCTCCAATCAGGTTGTTATTATCTCTGAAATATAATTTAGAAAGATGGAGGGCATATAAAAGGTGCTGACCATACAACACAACCCTTTTCCTAAGCACACTGTGTCCTTGGCAGTGCTGGGTGTTGCAAGCCAGGAACCTCCTGCTCTCTGTTCTCTACCCAGCTCCACGTGTATTGTTCTGCACTCCTGCCTGTTGGAGTTAATTCTTTGGTTCTCAATCCAAGGCCATGGCCAAAAGATTCTAGCACTTCTCCTTTCAGGATGTCCGATAGCAAAGCAATGGTCCTAGCTAGCTACAAGTAAAACATGGACTTTGTATAGTTTGCTACATTGAAACAATGCAGATCGTTTGTGAGAATAAGGGTTCAGAATTCTACATGGTTAAAGCATAATAGTTAATTCGAATTTTGATTCACTTATAGTCTAGGCAAGCTATCGCTAAACAAAGCAACAACTGTCATATATAAAAAAAAAAGTACTCCAACTTTATACATCACAAACGTGCAAACTTGCATATCATTCAGAATCTGGCAGTGCTCTGTGGATATTATTGTATTTGGCTTACAGCTGCTCTACTTAGATATTTTACGACTGTTGCATGGACTCTGATGGTTGTACCATATCATAACTTGCTGCACCCCTTTTATTATGCTACCCCCGAATTTATATATAGTTGTTAAAATAGGATTTTTTCTATTTATTACCATTTTTGTTATTTTAGTATGCTTATCCTTTGCATGTATCATTGTATAACGGGCATGTGACATCATTGTCTATGGTGGCACTGCTGTCAAATGACATGTCTTGTTACTTTCTGTGATATTTTCAGGTTAAAAGTTGTGTGATCTCCCGGAGGACGTACGAGAACGTCTTGAGACTCCATTATCGGCTGAGGAGTTGGGTACAGCGCTTGGGGAACTCAATACTGGTAAAGCCCCAGGGCCTAATGGGTTTCCAAGCGAGTTTTTCAAACGATACCACCTCCAATTAGGATCGCATTACAAGGCTGCCCTGGAGGCGGCGAGAGAGGATGGCCTTCTGCCAGCAGACTGGAGGCATGCAGAAATCGTGGTGTTCTGTAAACCTGGACGGCCCCCAGACCGACACGAGTCCTATCGACCGATTTCCCTCTTAAACATTGAGGCCAAAATATTGGCTAAGGCGCTTGCGAATCGACTCCCCCCATATATCACGGAACTGATCCACCCAGATCAGGCCGGATTTATGCCTCATAGAGCGACGAGACATAACATCAGACGCGCGCATGTGGCGGTGGAGGCGATGGGTAAGACCGGGGATCAGGCGGCGCTGCTATTGGCCGATATTGACAAGGCCTTTGACTCCCTGAGTTGGACTTACCTGTTCGTGCTTCTTTCACGTCTCAATATAGGGCCATGTTTTATGTCATACATACGGCTACTTTACACTGATCTGACAGCCTCGGTGAGGGTGGCGGGAGCAACATCAGCGGCCTTCCCAATAGGGCGAGGCACCTGACAGGGATGCCCCCTCTCGCCGTACCTGTTTGCTCTTGCTATGGAGCCATTAGCCGCATGGGTCCGGATGGATGCGCAGCTGCGGGGCTTCGAATGGGAGGTGGGACCTTTGGACAGAATCGCATTATATGCGGATGATGTTCTGTTTTTCCTTACGAATGAGAATTTTTGGAGAAGTCTCAGGATTGTACCTAAACCCACGGAAATCCACGCTCTGGATGCTGGGTGACCGCATGGAGATCGGGCCGTGGGCATCGCCACTACAGATCGCAGCTGGAGGTCTTAAATACCTGGGGGTGTTCTTGACGGTCCCGCCGGCAATAGCTTGGGAACGTAATATTGTCACGGTGTGGGATAAGGTACAACAAGATATGAAGTGTTGGTCCCGTATGCCCCTCAACATCTACGGCAGGTCGGCTATTTTTAAGATGGTTGCCCTTCCCCGCATGTTGTACCAACTACAGAATCACCCATACCTAATTCCATCGCAATGGTTCCGACGGGTTGACTCAGCTCTGGGCCAATTTCTATGGGCCGGGGGAGCGGCACGAGTGGCCCTGCGTACCTGTTTTTTGTCCACGTATTGTGGAGGATTAGCGACGTCAGATATGTTGTCCTACTACCAAGCTTCACATCTCGTAGTCCTGAATGAATGGTGGTACAGTGATAGAGGAGACCCAGCATACGCCCTTGAGAGGTACCTGATGGACCCGGATACATTGCACACTATTCTACACTCGGCAAGGCTGAGAAAGGAGCTGCCTAGAGCAACCCAGGTGGTCTTCCAGATCTGGCGACAGTCACTGCGTCGTATGGGATGGTGGGGAAGACTGACGGAGGAGACCCCACTCTGGCACAGTGGGCAGCTGCCGGCACTGGCATTGTTGCAGGGCTTCCACGGCTGGGACTTAATAGGAATTTCTGCGTTAGGTCATGTCCTGAAGGGCACAACGCTTAAATCATTTCAAGAACTTAGTGCAGAATTTTGTATGCCCCGAACGCAGTTCTTTATGTACCTACATAGACATGCACTTACACCCGTACTGGAGGGATTGGACACCTTGCCCGAATTCAGCCCGATAGAGGTGAAGGTGTTCATGGGGGACCTGGGAGACAAGAAAATATCCCGTATATATTAGACACTAGTTACGCACTGCTCTTCCAATCTACAGACATTGCGGGATCACTGGGTGAGAGATGTGGGGGAGCTGGAGGAGGAAGATTGGCGAGAAGCCCTTGAGTCCCCCAGAGGAGCGGCTATCGCCATGCGCCTGCGCTTCATACAGTTTAAGTACTTACATCGTGCTTACTATACTAGGGAGAGACTGTGGAGGGCAGGCCAGATTGAGTCCCCAGCGTGTTTGAGATGTAGCCATGACATGGGCGATTTTCAACATACAGTGTGGGACTGTGCTGGTCTGGTAAGATGTTGGACCGGGGTGTGGGACTGTCTGTCGGAAGTGCTGGGGTGGGACCTCCCTCGTACCCCGAAATTAGGCCTACTTCATGTCCTCGAAGGGGTGGGGGGTAAAATTTATAACAGACACCTACTCCTACTGGGCCTTACAGTGGCAACGAGGGATGTGGCTCAGGCATGGAAGGACCCCAGAGCTCCCAAAGTGGTTGTATGGAAAAAAGGCCTCCATTTTTGCATGGGATTGAAGCGACCAATATTCGAAGCCAGAGGCTGCCCCACAAAACATTATAAAATATGGAAAAGATGGGCGGACTGCAGGGGTCTGTGGCTGGAACCTCCGGCACCGATGAGAGATGTGGAGGGGCGGGTGTGATGGGCACATGGGGGAGATGTTATCTACAATGTTGTAATGTATGTACACTTTCTACAGTGCTGGAGAGACGCTGTGCAGGAGGTAGGTAGGGGGGGGCCAGGGAGGTTGGGGTAGGGGGTTTGGGGTCAGGGGTATGTATTCTAATGTAAACTGAATCGCTGATTATGCTGTACGATACTTGCCGCAGTTCCTCCGGGGTACGGAGTGCTATGTCTTTTATGCAATTTGTCAATAAAAAAGAGTTGTTAAAAAAAAAAAGTTGTGTGATGTCACTTTCTGTGAGGTCAGCAAGGTGTCAAATGGTCTAATGTATTTGCGGATACTCCTTAATCATTCTTTTGTAGCCAACACTTCTCTGCCTGTTTGGGCTTGCTGTTGCATGCTTTCAAATGAGAAAAGCACTCAGCAGTGTTAGAATCCAAAGCGTTGTGGGCTAAAAAGTCAGGACTGGCTTTAATTTAGACTTGCAATGGATAGATATGTCTAGGGTATATCATGGAATATGCGTGCAGCAGAGGGAACGTGAACTGAGGTAGGAGAGACCTGTGGGGAGAAACAAAGAGTATGTGCATATGAGAAAGTGATATGCACATGAGGTGTATAAGTGCATGAAAGAGTGAGAGGGGTGTAGGGAAGATCAGAGTTGTTTAGGGTTAGAGAATTGAGAAAAGAAAAATGAAAGGAATGCAGTCTGCAGTGGAGGTTTAAGTGTAAGGGAAAGATAACAGATGGAGTATGGAATAGGTTCATTGGTGTACACAAGTGCTTCCTGAGGATGACCTCATTAGAGAGGGCCTACTAACAAATAAAGATTGCAGGTAATTTTATTTGGGAAACATCAACCACAACCTAGTCTCCACTGGTATTATAGACCGCCCTCAAACCCAGAATAAAATCCCGAAACAGTAGTATTCCAGCACACCACACACCTTCCTTTTTAACAATCAACACAAACAACAACAGACAAAAAGGAATGCACAAGAGTTACTAACATCTACACGCAAACGAAAGGAACAAAATATAATTTAATTTGAAAGAACAGGAAAAAGTAAAAATAATCCTTTGAATATTTCTTTTTTGGAGCACCCACCTGGACGGTGCAGGACTCTAGTGGAACCTTTCCCACAACCAATCAAGTCTTCTAGCACCATAAGACGAGGATCTCACCTCTGAAGCTTACTCTTCATCCCTGTGCACTTTCCTCATGTTCCTCCTCCAGACACCCACCCTGTTGAGATTTGAAATCTTCACAAGTATGTCTTAACAGCATTGTGGAACAACTAGATGATGATCTGCTGGTGCAAAGTGAATTTGGACCACTTGGTGGTTCCTGTTGATTCCCTGATCTTCACCATATCCTGCACCTCTAAATCCTTCTTGTCATACTCACGCTTTCTGTCAATCTGTACTCTCTGCATCTTTATCCCTCCAACTGTCACACCATCCCTTCCTCCAACTCATCCAATCTGTCATCCATTTGTAAGCAAGCTTCCTTCCAAGAAGAGCTCGAAAGGGGTGAAGAGGAGAAAGATGATCATTCACATTGTCTTCCAGTAACTCCTCCTACTAGTCCAAAGCTCCTTGCTGTTCTTTCACACAAAGCATAAAATGTGCAGCACTGTAGCAGTTTGTGAGCAGCTGAGCTCAAATAATGTGTCCCTTTTCGTTTAAGAAAAAATGGTGGACCCAATATACCCTTGTAGGCTTGGGCAATAAAATCAACCAAAGTAAGAATGTCTACAAGGGATTTCGCCTGTTTTCAAAGTAATATAAATTCAGAATTATTTAACTAGGAGCTTCCGTGTGCCTTGCTTTTCTTTTGTGCTTTGCTCTTTTCCGTTTCAGCAGCAGTTTGTGTAAACTGGTATCTTCCGTGTCACACCTCCTTATTCTTCTGGAACTCACCACTTCCCAATGCATTTAATTGCTGGTTGATCCTCCTGTCTGCTCCAAAGCAGCACTCAAAACACCACGTCAAAAGAATGTGTGTACCCTGTTGTCGATTGCTAAACCCTAGTGCTAGTCATTGGTTTTTACATATTAAAATTTTTAACATATACTACTTTAAACTCTATATTATAAAATCAATATTTTTGTACATTTTTGGATGATATTAATGTCAGCAATATAGGAGCATAATATTGTGGTAAACAATATTTTTGCCAAAATATTTTTGTCAGTGATTTTTTTTGCCACAATATTGTGTCAGTGATCCATAAATATAAAATAGCCTGCAGATAAACCCCTTTCAAGTTTTTCTTCAGACACTTGAGGCAATTTAAAAACAGAGCGGTATGTGTAGGAAGAAACACTGACTCCTACATTCAATGGTCAACATGTTTCAACCAGTTAAGCTGAGCCCTATGACTCACCCTTCTTTCATCATGACCATACTATCCTCTCATAAATAATCGTACATGAACAACAGGCACTCACTACATGCACGCATACACTACATCAGAATTTATTTCTGGTGTGTTACGTCTCAGGAAGTCTGGGCACCACCAAGCAGCTGAACTGTAGACATAGTCAAATGTGTCAATAAGATGTCATAGGCGGGCTAGACCCTTGCATCGCACAAACTCCAGAAGTTTGGCCAGTGAGAGGATGCACCTCATTTCAGTCCCTTAACTTCTAAATTGAATAAACATCTATAGGGTGTGCACACGCACACACACACCCACACCCACACACACACCTGCAAAAAGCAGCACCTTCTCCCTGTAATACAGCGAAGGCACCTTTCCGTTAGTCACTACAGATTTCACTCTAAATATAGGTTACGCCGACCAAGAGCGATCTCATCCACAGGTGTCCCACTGCTTACCTCTGAGGACAGCAGCAATGTGCTAGAGCAATGACAATGCAAACTGATCTTTAGATTCACAATGGGCAGAGTTGCTTGTCCATACCCAATATTGAGACATGGCATTCTAAAGTGACTGATGACAAATTTGGAAATGCTTTATAGAGGCCCTTTTCATATCTTATGTAAATACAACTGTTTTAAAACTGAACTATTCAAAGTTGCTTTTAACTGAACTCATTAAAGAACAGGCGTTGTAGTTGAAGAATATCAGATTTAATGTTCCTAATCCTACCCTAATGTACTCTAGCTTTCCATTCCTAAAACAATTCTCTTCTCTGTCAGTACCAAATTGTGACACACAGTAATTAAAACGTCTTTACTAAAGAAAATTTTAAAAAATAGGATAGTACTTTTTTCAACTACTCTTAGTGTAAATGACTGATTGTTATACGAGTTACCCTGCTTTTAGTGAGGCAATTGTTCTTTAGAAGGCGAATGCTAGCACTTGAGACTCACGGCAGAGGATTGCCACATTTGCAGTCCATCTATGGCCTCTGATGACATGTGAGACAGGGGTGAGAATGGGAGGACCCCATTCAAAGATGGCCACCACAACTCTGCCTCACTCAAACATTGCCATTGTCGGTGCACATACATGAAATTGGGCTCACCTGCGCCAAGGACATTCATCGCCCATTAAACAATGTCCCTTCATTGAGCTCTGAGACTGGTTTGTGGCAGGGCATGGGGTGGTGAGGCTGCACTGTGGAAGAACTAAAGGGATCTGCCGGCATGGGCAAGTGGGGAGATCTACTCAGTAATTTTCCAGCTTCTGGTTCACCTCTTGCAATCAGGGGCTCTTGCACATTGGAAAAGCAGCAGTAGCTCTTCACTCTACTGTCTTTTGTGGTTTACCCTTCTGCTGTCTCCTGATGGAGTGGGTGGGGTACAATGTCCTATGTATACATTGTTGCTGGTTTAATGGTGATCCTTGCATTTGACCATGTATGTAATTACGTGCACACATTTATGGATAATGTAATATCCGAATAAAGGTTATTTTGACTTGACTTGACTACAAAGCGCACGGTACCCGGGGTAGCTGCACAGAGCGCCTTAAGTATCTTTTGTATTCCAATGCACGATTCTGCACCACTGTCATTCATAGCTAGAAACATTCATTCACGTACTCTGTGGGGACACAAAAGCATCACTGGAGGCCCATGGTTGCATCTACAGTTTGGCATCACTAACGCTATTGATTTGGTCCACTGATGCCTGCCAGGCCAGTGGACGTCCATTACTGGGCTTATTCATGTACACAGGGGCTACTAAAATTGCTGCCTGAATCACTGATGCATACAGTGTGTGAGGGCACTGACGCTCAGTTCAAGGACTATTGATGCTTGTCATGTGGGTGGCTCCTTACGCTAGTCACTATGCTCATTTGTTCATGTATTGTACGGCAACTGATGCTTGTTATAAGGTTCAGTTTCCTGCATGGCATGCAGCCACTGGCATTGGCTACTATCCCATTAATACATTTACTGGGTGTGGCTGTGCATGCAGAGTTGCACTGATACACAGGGTCTTTCGTGCCACAACTGACTTCCATAATGCCAGAAATCAGTATCTCGCTATCCATTCCGACACTCAAGTCTGATTTAGTTCAGGCAACAGGCAGCTTCAGCTGCCCGGCTAAGCCAATACCAAGAATCCATAGATAGGCCCTGAAAACATTGGTTGCCTATTGAGTTTGATGTGTAACCATTGTGTGTTGTGTCATTCTTGATTTATGGACTATGGGCCTCACTTGCAAGGACCCTTCGCTTCCTGAATGTAACTTTTAGTGACGTTCCAGCGGTGCACAGTGCAGGGCCATATCTACAAGACAACGTAAACCCACCATGCTTGGCTTTTCACGGCCTTGTAGATATGGACTAAGGTAACGCAGCACAAAGCACTAGTTTGCCTCAGCCTGCGATAGGTAAGCGTTCCATGGGTGTTAGAGTGGGTGTTCCCAGATTTATGACCTTTCCTAAACCTGGGAATGTGTCAAAAGTCTACGCCTCCCCAGTGGTAGCATAGGGGAGGCACAACGAGGAGGAGTAACTTTATTTCTCCTCTTTTTAAATCTTTCTGTGTGTGCTGCATTGGCAACATCTAGTAAATGAGGCACTTTGTTTTTTTACAGTCATTCAGTTGTAGATGCCACTCAGGCAGTGTTTCCATTTAAATGAATGCACTCTGCAATGAAGGATGGCTAAAGGAGTCCACTTGGCATGGGGCTGCTTGTCACCTCTGTCAATGGTACAGGTAGTGTATTAGCCTGGTTATCTGTTACTTCTTTGAATGCACTACTTACTACAAAGAGCGCCAGACCACAGTTTCTTGATACCGTTATCCATCCTCGGATTGTATGTTGCCCCAAAAAGCCCTCTCCCAGTATATTCCAACGCCCCTTTTAACTCCATCCTCCATGCCTAGTCTGACTGTAGGCTACTCTAGTTTGCATCTGTCTCCCTTCATTTCTTTTACAGCATTTCTGCAAGCTACCAACATCTCATGTCATAGACTACAACCTCTCCTTCTTTGAAACATTTTGAAGCAACCTACCAATAGCTAATTACTTCTAACCTATCCATTCGTCCCACTAACGATTTGGAAGAACTCACATAACTTTCACTAACGACCACAACTAACTACTATTGATCTAGTCTACTACAAAGAAACTGGAGCAAATGCACGGTATGATGTCATCTTGGAGCACCAGTCTAATCCCAATAATCAACAATAATCAATAGCCACTGGATTATCCATAGTAGCATGCAACTCACCATAAAGCAGTTCAATGGCTAATCTGGGGTAGTAAGTGATATATAGTGATCCCATTTCTACACAATAATTAAAATAAGCTATATCTTTTGGCTTTGGCGGTGCTTGTTTCTTCGCTCCTCTGTCATGTTTGGCTTTTCACTTCAATTTGATGTGTTTAATTTTGTTTCTCTCCCCTGTGTACCATGGAGCGCATTGAGCCTTTTCTTTTGATTATATTCAAGAACTGCTAAGTTTAATATGGCATGTAACTAATGCATTATTGGAGGTAAGATAGCTTTATTACCGTTTTTCTATTTCTTTTTCCACTATTAATGAGAACACTATGTCTTTTCCTAATTATCTTTGAAGCAGTTTGCATGTGAAGCCAATATCAGCATGACCTAACCAGGTTTATTCTCGAACTCACAAACAAGGAAGTTATGAGATCCTTTCTGAACAGACTAGCTCCAGCTTATTAAAGGCATGGCCATGGTAATGGCATCAATCGCCAGTAGGGAAGGGTATGCTGCTCTACTCTTGCTTATTTTCTGCTTAGAGTGTCTGCCTTTTGTTTATTTTTCTGCTCAGAGTGTCAAACTCTTGCTTATTTTTCTGCTCAGAGTTTCTGCCTCTTGCTTATTTTCTGCTCAGAGTGTCTGCACCTGTTTGATCTGTTTTAAGATTTGGAAAAGTTACAGATAGGCAAATGCTCCTTTTATCTGTCAGTGCAGTTAAATACCTCTAAGCCTTCCTGCAGTGCAATTTACGAAAATAGATCTGGAGAAGAACTCTAAAGACATATTTCCAATGTGTCTATGCTTGGTATATTGGCTGCAAATTTCACTAGAATGCCCTCATTACAGAAGTAACTAGGGCCTCGTAGTGGACTATTGGTGCAACAAAACTGTGGCCAGAAATCCTGATACTGTGAGTGCGGCAGAATTACTGCCCTACATGCCGGACTGGCACTAGTGGGCACCAGGCTTTTCCCCGGTAGGGACGGAGGGGTGGGGGCGGTTTTGTCACTGAGGGACGATTTTGCAGCAGTGCTGCAATATCAGCCCCTAGTAACAAAAGCGGGAGAGCGGTGCTTTTTACTAGCAGCCCCCCTCCCCACACATCCCCCCCCCCCTCTGCTCCCAGGGCTGGTAGAACAGCAATCTGCTGGGCTGGTTGCTGTTCCGAGTGCGACCCTGAATATTCTCTCTGCATCCTGGCCCATTTTGCATGGACATATTCCACTGGGTTTTACATAAGGAAAGGTGACATCAGAAACCCCTATGTTTGGATGACATATTGGTACACATGTCTGAATCCTGATTCAGAGGGAAACTAGTTTGGGAACAGAATATTCTTCTGTTACTAAAGGAAATGCTAGATCTGGAGGAGAATCCACAGTGAAATGTTGACCCCCCCATCTGTGTGGAGTGTTTGCTAGACCAGTGAATATTGTAATGCAAAATTATGCCCCCCCCCCACCCCCTGCCGCAGAATGTGAAGAGGGGCCCCTGAGTCTCCCATATTTCACAGATATTCATTGGCCTTTGGCTGAATGGCGGCTCCCTGAAGGGCTGGTGGGGGGGCCTCAAAGGCTTGCCCCCTCCTCCACCACATGGGCATTAAGTCCCCGTGTTGGACTCCCTCCTACATTTGGAACTCGTTTTTGAAGCAGGAAGTTTCATCCGACTTCAAGTCAGGTTTTGATAGTCAATAACAGGAACTCATGACATCTAGTTGTGACATCCTGGTGTTTACTATGAGTAACATTGTTGCTAACAAAGTGGCTGCTAATTCCAGGAACATTTTCACCTGCAAACGTTAGTGGAGGGAGGCAAGACTACCACAGAGTCAACCACCAGCCAGATTGTGCCATTAAATAAGTGCCTGGACATCTGGTGATAACCAGCACATCACCTATTCTAGGGCAACATAAACCCTGGTTGCGGAATGTAAATATCTCAGTGGAAGTCTTACATTTTAGGTACATTGAAATGCAAAGAAATGTGCGGTCGCCAGTACAAGTGCAATTTTCCCTGCACTGGGGAGCGAGCAGCAGTGACAGATGAAGGACAGGTTTCAAATCCATCTAGCAATGTGGATGGCCAACTGGGAGAGTTTAAAGAGGGATCCACGCCACCACAGGCTGGTGCAGTGTTTGACTGCAATCACTTGGAACCCGTGTGCATCCTCCCACAGTAGAAGTCCTCTGTGTGCCATTTCTTAGCTTGGCCAAATGTACTTTGGGGCCCACCAGAGGTGTGGGGGGGGGAGGAACCGACCACAGACACAGTAATAAAGTGTGACAAAGGCCGCTTTATTGGAAACAGGTGCACCCTACAGAGCAAAACCTTGGCCTGTGCCAAACAAAACTACCCCTCACTAAATATGAAGTCCTTAACAGCCCCAACCCCTCCCCTAAATGGTTCCCCACATTATAAACATAAACACAACATAAGCACAACATAACCACGACATCCCTCCTTACAACCTGCATCAGTACCCAACTAAACATACCTTGACATCTGCATTCCCCACCCCCTGGCAAACATCCCAGGCCTCCTACACTTAACCCCCTTTTGTACTAGGAAAAACGCCATCCTCCTGTATTGCACACCAGCACCTGTTCCAGCGACATGAAGGAAAAACTCCACCAACCTCAATACCCTGATGCACCGGCTCCCAAGAAAACCCCTCTGAGCAAAACCTCCCCCCCCCCACAACGAACCACGACAAACCCCCCAGAGCTCCCCAGGGCTTAAAGAAGGACCACCCAGGACCCCGGAATAAACGTCCCACTTGGACGCAGCGAAAAACAGGGAGGGAGGGCGGGGAAAAGATCGCAACAACAACCGCCGCCAGCTGCTGTGTCACTGCCACCAAATGGTGGTCAGTGACACAAAATGTCCGGTCTTATAGGGACCCAGCCGAAGGAGCCCAAGACCCAGCCCAAAGCAAGCCCAACAGAAAGCTACCAGCCCAAAGAGCCCAATCCTCCAGCTCCTGTCGCCCCCCCCCCCCAGGACCCCAAAGACCCCCTGGGGTGGCAGGCCTCCCGATGGTCGGCCGCCCCCCTAAAAACCCCAGTGGCACATTGATAACAAAAAGTGGGCACACAGGGGCAAATCTGTTCATTCATTTGCCCAGTCATACACCCTTCAGATGGTGCGGGCGATGGGTATATTAGAAGCGATCATATAGGCATCTGCAGCCCCATCTCTAATACAAACGTACCCCCGTGATCAAAAAACACACAAACTCCTGTTGTGCCCAGGGGGCACTTCTGAAAGAAAACTACAGGTGCAGATACAGATTGAGTTTTCTCTTCATTTCCTACAACAATTTTTTATCCACTTATATCTTGCGGCAGATTCCTAGAAAGGCAGCTGGAGAAAGTCACTATAAAGCTGACAGAAGATGTATCGACGTCTGCACATGATGCAACCTGACAGGACACGCTGCTGGTTGCCACTGCACGACAAGTTTGAGATCAGTTGCAGCTCTTGTGAGGCCCTCATTCGCGTGACGTGCAGAGTAAGATGACACGTTTCTGTGTGACATGCACAGTGGCCCACGAGCTGCCTATTGCACAGCACGAAGACAGCCTTGTTTACCTTGGATGAATCAGGTTGT
Organism: Lissotriton helveticus; assembly: GCF_964261635.1. Taxonomy (NCBI): domain Eukaryota; kingdom Metazoa; phylum Chordata; class Amphibia; order Caudata; family Salamandridae; genus Lissotriton; species Lissotriton helveticus. The sequence goes on from NC_136070.1 coordinate 1,207,015,824, forward strand.
CCACCCCCTCAGCTACGTGAATCACTACACCAAACCTTGCATGAGTCACAGTGGTCTGTTTCCCCCCTGCATGATATCTCTAGTTTCACAACCCCCTCCCTGTGGCTTAGCACCTCTCCTAACATGAAGTGTTCGAAAGAAACCATGGCAACTGCCTCCCCTCTTCTGACAGTATGTGCGGGATGAGGGAGGAACCTCAGGTTTCAGGAAAAGGCACTATGCCTTTCCTCAGCACCCAGGGAAGTCTCCTCATCATGCCACTCCGATGGAAGGCATGAATATTTCAACACATTTATCCATCCGTGGAAGATCGCAGCTGTCGCTTGCTCTTTTCTGTGCTGGTCTATAAACATTGTAAGCCTGTGGAATTTGAAATTGCTATAAGTACCCTGGTGTTCCAATCAATCAACAATATTATAAGAAAGTGGTACAGAAGTTGGATAGAAAACAGAACTAGGGATCAAATGAACTCAATTTATAGGTAAGTGACACCATCGTTAAACAAGCATTGGTAAATGCAATAGGTTTCGCCTATCTACTTAATACACATTTTTTCTAAGATTTAGCCTTGTGCAGTTTACAAATAGATGGCAAGGAAAGCATCATTGCACATAGATAGAAAATACTGCATATTACGAGCTAGAGGTACGGTGTACAATGTACACACGGAAGGAGAACAGTAAAGCCAATCAGCGAACACACAGTGCACGAGGCACTATTGATACAGTGCACTTTATAAACAGAGTGCATGTGATCCGGGTCACTCATAGATAAAAAAAAATACTGCACATCATGAGTTAAAGGAAAAAGTGTACTCTTCACACCAGGAGAGAGAAGAGTAAAGGTAATCCGCAAACACAGTGCACAAGGCCCTATCGATACAGTGCACTTTATAAACAGATTGCATGGGATGCGGGTCACACATAGATAAAAAAAAAAATTACTGCACATCATGAGTTAAAGGGAGAGTGTACTCTTCACACCCGGAGAGAGAAGAGTAAAGGTAATCCGCAAACACAGTGCACGAGGCCCTATCGATACAGTGCACTTTATAAACAGATTGCATGGGATGCGGGTCACTCATAGATAAAAAAAAAAAATAGTGCACATCATGAATTAAAGGGGTGGTGTGCACTTCACACCCGGCTAGAGAACAGTAAAGGTAATACGCAAACGCAGTGCACGAGGCGCTATAGCTACAGTGCCGGAATCTCTGATAAAGGTTTATAGATACTGTTGAATGTGCAAGGGATGGTTTGCATCTGTGAAGTATGTTGTGTTCTCTACAGACAAGATACAAAAATGAGAGAGGGTCTTTCATACCCATGTACTGAGTAAATGTTAAACTTTGCAAGGCTGCTTGCTGATCTTGCTTTTTTTTTTTAATGGGTTCATGTTGATTCCACAGGTTTCAATGTCAAACACCATGTGACACTGAGTGAAGTTCTCATTTCCCGGGGAAGTGGGAGGCACCCAGATGTAGCTCTTCAGTGCATCAAGTGATATGGGTCAGCTACAGAAACTGTAGCCATTCATCTGGGCGCAGGAATTAATCAGTGAGCTGGTAGCTCTGATTAAGGCTTTATAGATGAGGGTTTGCACCTATGAAGGATCATGTGCTATGTACAGATCAAACTTCATGCAAACCTCAACTTTTGAATCACTCCCACCATCCACGAGTTGAGAATAACTCTGGCTCCCTATTTGTACTCTTTTTACATATTCCTGGCAGTCAAGTTCCCAAGCTACATGGCACATTTGGTTTACCCATGCATTCTAACATGTCAATGACTGCACCCAACTATATGCCTAATTAATTATCTGAGCTGCAAGAGCTAGTCTGTAAATAAATGCTATACAGTATCAACAGTACTTTTTCTCCCCAAACTATTGTTTAAAAGAAACAAAAAAATGCATGTACAATATTTACGCAAAGGGCCTTCTGAAAACGGCCCTGATCCACTCGTCTGTTAAATTGCCATTCACATGTTGCTTCTGCCTACTACCACACGACTTGGGGAATAGGTCAGCCCGTTTTATCCACTCACTTTCTTCACTTTGAATAACTGCCATAACGTGTGCATACTGTGCACACCACAGAAAGACATTGACAATCGCAGTGTGCTATATTTATTTTTCACATTACCTTTAAATACCAGCTATCTTTAACGCCCCGTCAGGGTTTGTAATCCATATATATAAGCAATGTAAATGCGATTTTGTTTGCTTACACTTGGGATACTCAGTTGACAGTGAAATATTTTTCTGTCTACTATTTAAAATTGGTCATAAAGTGCCTATGGGGCCTTGTAACACTATAGCTGCCTGCAATTTTGCTTAGGTGGTAATTTCTTGTCTACATTGCAGATAATAAATGAATTGCCCAACTGAAAAACTTACTTACCGTATTTCCTAATCGTATACTTTTATTGAAGCATATGGGAGGAACATTTGGATGGCTACATGATTCCCTTCCCCCTTTATTTTGGTGCCGTATAAAGAAACCTATTGACTCCGCCAATACATGTTCCAAAGGCGACTGGAAGAGAAGCAGCATCCGGCCATGTGGTCTCGACATTTTATTCCTGGATGCAATTTGTAAAGAGTGCAATGTAGCACAAAGAACGCTATGCAGCAGAATATAAAACTGCCCACGTTTTGCACTATCAACACCGGTGCATCTTGGAACTTGAGTGCCAGTATGAAGGTCACATGACATATTAATTGAGCACTCAATGATTCCTACCTGTGATCAAGGCTTTATCAAGCCGAAATGCATTAGGACTCGAGTGGCTGAGTGAAATTAAAGAACGTGCCATGTTTTGAAACCGGGCTCGGCTACCTTTCTTTTGAGATATATAGATATATATATATATACATATATATATATATATATATATATATATATACATATATATATATATATATATATATATATATATATATATAAATATTACCTACTGGCGGTCGCCAGTAGGTATATATAGTTAGGATTTTTTCTCTATGGGATTTTTGAAAATTCTATGTCTAATAACTTTGGCGTTTGTGGACGGAATTGGCTGAAATTTTCAGGAAAATGGCACATTTTGCTTCTGAGCAGCCCCTGGAAATTTGGGGGGGGTTCGTCAAGGGGGGGCCGAGAAAAAAGGGGGGTCCCAAAACGTGTTTTTCCAATGTTAATTTCCATAGGGCGGTTGGCCTCACTTATAGCCCGAACGGCTGAATGGATTTGCACGAAACTTGGCAAAATTGTAGGGACTGGTAGCCCGATGTGCCTTTGCTAGGTCTCAATATATGTGCTCCAGTGGATTTTGAGAAATTAACGTTTAAAAAAATATATATATCTGTAACAGCGCTCCGGGCAGCGCTCCGCTTCGCGTACTTTTCGCGTTACGGAGCTTTGTGAAGCGAAACTGATTGGTTCTCCGGCGTCTGTAAACATTCCAAACAGTCCGTAGCGGCCGCCATCTTGTCTCTCGGTAGGATCGAGAGACAAGAGGAGGGCAAAGCGAAGGGGCAAATGACCATAAGGGGGCATAGTAGATCCTCCCTGACCCCCTAGGTTTGATGTGGAGGTTTTAATACATTTGAAAGGCAACAACCTAGGCAACTAATGTCTAGAACACATTAATGGTGAATTAAATAAACAATTGGCTGAGGCTGACTGTAAGACTTAAGTATTTTTATTTAGCAGTTACACAGTTAATAAATCATTAATATAACACAATGGTAAAGGTTAAAATTTCATACAACAACAAAATTTTCTTTTGCTAAAAAGATTATAAAACAAGAACAAATGAAGACACAAGTTAAAAATATGTTTGTCAATGGTAAATAAGTGGCGAAAAATGGGTCTCTACGCGCGTTTCGGCGGCCAGCGCCTTCTTCCTGGAGTAGCCACACAATTTCTATAAAGTGAAAATACACATAGATTATATATATATAAAATTACATAATAACACAATTTATACAGTTGAAAAGGTTTTTAACATCTAGAATTTTAATTTTTACAGCCAGTTAGCCCAGTTTCTGGTTTACAGATTTATAAAACAACAGTAATTTCCATTGTTAATTTTTATCCCTGTCATTTCCTTACATGATCTGTCTTAGTCCAAAAAGACACATGTCTTAAATTGGAGATTTAAAAGTAGGGTATAGGGCAACATGATAGAGAATGGCATGTTGCATGTATATAGGATATACAAAGATATTTTTGAGGATATCCTATTTCAGTAATTTGAAGAGCACTCATTGATGATTTAGACAATTCATAGCCGCCCAAAAAAATGAGAGAGGAGAAAAGCGAAAGGTCTTTTAAGGGCTTGCTATGATGATGTATTGATAAGGAAACAAATACATGACAGCGCAAGTATCTTAACTTACTTTTATATAGAACAAGAAAATAAAGCTTTTTAATTCCCCTGCTATGGTAATGTTTTCTTTTATCTTAGTATTTATGTCTGTAGTACTTACTATGAAGATCAATTAAGAACACTGGTCAAGACGATTTTCTATTTCTTATGCAATTCTTTTTAGATCAAGTGTTGCAGGAGCTTGGGTAAAAGATCATACTTGGTATTAGTTTTTTATTCCAGATGAGAAAGTCAAACACATGTATTATTTAGTAGTTTTTTACCTGATTACCAAGAACACAAGTAGGTAATTCCCGCTGGCCGGAGCCCTTTGAGTGAAGCAATGCTGGATAAGATACACTAGGTCGGAATCCTCCTCAGATGATTTCTAGATATCTATTTTTGGAGATGGTATAAAGCCGGAATTATATCTATTAGTCTTGTTCTTAATAATGATTCAGTTAGATTTAATCTCTTATACGCCGATGGACTTAGTTTCTAATAATCGTGTTGTCTAAACTTTATCTGATCTTACCTATTGGTTCAATTATTGTTGTTTTCATTTTCTTAAGCCCAGTCAGTGATCTATGATGTGATCTGGTGCCAAATGCGATGTATTGAGTGGTGTTCTGAAGGTTTTAAAAGGGCCCCGCGGGGCAAAAAAAAATAAATAATAATAATAATCGAACGGCTGAATGGATTTGCACAAAACTTGGCAAAATTGTAGGGACTGGTAGCCCGATGTGCCTTTGCTAGGTCTCAATATATGTGCTCCAGTGGATTTTGAGAAATTAACGTTCAAAAAAAGATATATATCTGTAACAGCGCACCGGGCAGCGCTCCACTTCGCGTACTTTTCGCGTTACGGAGCTTTGTGAAGCGAAGCTGATTGGTTCTCCGGCGTCTGTAAACATTCCAAACAGTCCGTAGCGGCCGCCATCTTGTCTCTCGGTAGGATCGAGAGACAAGAGGAGGCCAAAGCGAAGGGGCAAATGACCATAAGGGGGCATAGTAGATCCTCCCTGACCCCATAGGTTTGATGTGGAGGCTTTAAAAGGGCTCCGCGGGGCAAAAAAAAAAAAAAATCGTTTTTTTGGTGGGGTGCGCCCGGTTAGCGTAACGGGAAGCGGACTGGGGAGCGTACTACAAGGAAAGAAGAATGATTGACTTTTAACTTATTGTATGTTTATAGACTTTTTTTAAACTTTTTTTTCTGCTGAGTGACGTCTCGGCCTATCTCCACGGGATGCAGTCCCTACCATCTCGGCGTTTAAGCCCAGGGGGACCGGTAGTGTGGGAGAGATAACGTCTGTTAACGTTCGATTCGAAGGAAATCAGGAAGTGTTGAAAAACATTGTCTGCGCCATCTTGCCTTTTTTCAAATGCCACACTTTTGTCGTGCACGGCAGCCATTTTAGATGCCTTGACCAGACCCACTCTATGCACGCTGTCGATCCGTAGCATGGCTCCCCACCCTCGCAAGCATCTCCCCCAGGCACTGGTCACCCCCGCTCTCTGTCTTATGCATGGGCAATAAACCTCCCCCCATCTGCGCTGCTCTTCCCTGAGAATCACACCCTGTGCCCGCCCGACACCTCCCTTTCGCCCTATTCACTACCGCACCCTCTGACACTCCTCTTCCTCTGTGTCCGATTGTCCTGGCCGGTCCCAGGCTATCAGCTAGCCCTGCAGATGTAGTTTATGGCCCCAGCTGTAAAGAATCACCCCTCTTCAAAGGAGTTATAGTAGATCAAGGCCCACACCCGATGAGATCCGTCACACCACACGCGTTCCTACTATCTGAAAACCATCCTGTATTGTGATTGGGGAGGGGACCGAGCCTGAAGCGGAAGATTCCAGGGATGACTCTTTGTACATCAAAGTTTTTACAATTATGTGTCACATTAAAAATATATAGCACTCCAACAACGTAGTAGGATTATAAAACTTTAATAACTTATAAATATATACAACAAAATAAAAACAGTAAAAACATTTAAACATTTTTAGGGAAAAAGAAGGAACAATGGTCAGTATCGGTCGGTTGTGCGAATTGTCCCAAGGCAGCACAACGTCCAGATTTCTGGACGGCACCCAGGTGATGTTGCCCGGGTGCCGCACTGATTTGGGTATCCGGCGTGGGGCGTCCCGGGGGGTGGGTCGTCAGTAGCGGTCTGTTGTGCGAATAGTTCCAAGGCAGCAGAACGCGCTGAAATGTGGATGGCACCAAGGTGATGTCCAGTAAGTTGCCGCCCTCCGAATAACGGCGTGGGGCGCCCCGGGGGGGGGGAGGCGGCGTGAACGGGCCTCCCCAGGTGGAGTCTCGTCTGCTGTAGTGGGGCGCCCCTTTACCGTTTCAGTTGCCATTCCGTCCGCTTTTGGTCCACTGTGTGAAAATCCGCCATTCAGCTGAGTTGCGCCCACTGTTGCGGTGCAGCGATAGGCGGCTGTCACAGGACTCTCAAAATGGCGGCAGGCTCTTTCCTTTTTGGGCCTGGTCCACTGAAATGGCCCTGGGACACCTTGGAAATCGGACGCTTGTCTGCTAGGTCTTGGACCCCATTCTCGAAAGCGTCCCCTCAGCCTTGAGGATTCTACAAAAGTCTTGGGGGCCCCCGACTCCTGCAGGCTTCCGGTGGGGAGCGGCTGCCATGATTGCTCGCGGAATGACCACGACGGAGCCACGAGATGGTGGTGCTTTCATGCTGACGCCAGCTTCAGTCTGAAACATCCAGAAACAAGGTGGGGCTTTCATCGTTTGGGAAAAAAAAAAAGTTTTCATCCAATGAAAAGTGTTATTTTTAGGTCATATGATCAAGCCTTCCATCATTAGGAAACCAAAAGTAAAATGAACCAATGAAAAGTTTTATAAACAAGTCACATGACCTGTTATGCGGCATAGGGTATAAAAAGCGTAGAAAATCCGTTGGCACGTGAGGCGGCGTCAGTAGCGGACCGATGTGCGAATAGGCCGAAGGCAGCACAACGCGCCAAGATCCGGATGGCACCGAGGTGTTGTCCAGCAAGTTGCCGCACTGGTGTGGCCATCCTACAATGCTGAAAGTCGGCGTGGGGCGCCCCGTTGGCCTGTGAGATGGCGGCAGTAGCGGACCGATGTGCGAATGGGGCCAAAGGCAGCGCAACAATATTTTCTGACTAGAAGACACCACAAGGCGCTGAGATGCCAAGATCCGGATGGCACCGAGGTGGTGTCTAGCAAGTTGCCGCACTGGTGTGGCTATCCTACAATGCTGAAAGTCGGCGTGGGGCGCCCCGTTGGCCTGTGAGGTGGAGTCAGTAGCGGACCGATGTGCGAATAGGGCCAAAGGCAGCGCAACAATATTTTCTGAATAGAAGACACCACAAGGCGCTGAGATTCGGTTGGCACCGAGGTGGTGTCTAGCAAGTTACCGCACTGGTGTGGCCATCCTACAATCCTGCTCCGAATAACGGCGTGGGGTGCCCGAAGGGGGGGGGGGAGGCGGCTTGAACGGGCCTTCCCAGGTGGAGGCTCGTCTGCTGTAGTGGGGCGCCCCTTTACCGTTTCAGTTGCCATTCAGCTGAGTTTCGGCCGCTCTTGATGCTACAGCGACAGGCGGCTGCAACAGGACTCTCAAAATGGCGGCCTGTTCTTTGGATTTGGGCCTGGTCCACTAAAATGGCCCTGGGACACCTTAGAACTCGGACGCTCGAATTTGTTTTCCTTTCCTCTACATGCAAAAAAAGGTAAATGCCCGGTACGTTACACGCTTCATCTGCCACGATGTACTCTCCAGAGGAACCGAAAAAAAATATAGTTATGGTAACTATACCATGCATCGTCATATGGAGAGGTGGCACCGATTAATTATAGTGCTGCATAAAAGAGAGATTTGGAGGAGAACCCCCGACCTGCCAGTACATTCATCAAAGAAGTGGCACTGACAGCATCAGAGGCAAGGGAAACGGTCCCAAATATTTAGAAGAACTTTGGAAAGATTAAAATGACATGTTTAGATTGTGGCAAATTAATTTCATGTGGACAGATGAGTGTTACTCTAATAAATACAGCATATGAACATCATCATAGTCGATGGTTGGTAGAGACATTTTGACTATATCCTGGACCTGCCCGTCCTCGCCCAAAATGGCGCCGGAATAAATGGGACTCGTAACTCCTTGTTGTGTACTGGTTGCACAACCTTGATATCACGAGATACGTATGCAGTTTTGAAGCACATGGCGGGCGGGGACGAGAATAGATTGAATATTTCGACATCCCTATTGATATTAAGTTCTGATGTGTTATTGATTACTGTACTATTGAAAGTTCGAATTAACGTCACCCATGGTACTTGCCCGCAAATGTATATCTAGATAATTTTATTGTAACTGGCCCTGTCGTATTTTAATTATAAAATGTACGTCCACCGATTCCGCAACTGTTAGACACCTTAGTTCTTGCAACCTAATGGCCCGCCCGTTACGTTCCTCTACAGTGTAAATGTCTACTCATCATATACGATGACAGTTTGCTCCGTGGCCGGCCCACGTGGTTATAGGCCCGTATTTGTATACTGACATTTTCACAATAAAGGTTTTTAAAAGAAAACATGGTAGTAGTTTTTACATTGGTAAAGTTTTTAATAATAGTCAGTGTTTTAGAATCAGTAAAAGGCAAGTGAAATAAAGCAGTCCAATTACATGAAGGGTAAAAGGTATAATACGCAGGAACGCAGTAAAGATAAATGGTCAAGGGCTGTTGTGTTTTCTAGTCCTGCAACATAAAGTGATCGATAAGAATCTCATATTCAGGCGTATCGGCGACTAAGACAGCAGGCCAACCCTCTTTTGCTCAACGGCTCCGTCATGGGACGAAGAAACGCCCTTTTTCTCGAAAAAGGAATATATTTTACTTGCAGGACAGTTGTAAATTTTCCGGGAAAGTACATTAGCCTGGAACATTATAACATATATTTAAGAAAAAATAATGTTCAAAAGTAATAAAAAGCGTAATTTTTAGGTCATATGACCAAGCCTTTCATCATTAGAATAAGAAAAGTAAAATGAACCAATGAAAAGTTTTATTAACAAGTCACATGACCTGTTATGCTTACGTTACGCGCTGCGCGTCGTGCCCCGGATCACTTCCGGATGCGCTAACGCGGCGCGTCATATGACGCATTACGCGACAACGCAGGTCCAGAATATAGTCAAAATGTCTCCACCAACCAGCGGTCGGAACACAACCCCTTTCAGCAGGCTAAATCGTTCTGTTAAATGACAACAGAAGGGACAGGCAACAAGAACCATCAGTCAAAGAGGGGAGGGCTAGTTCTTCTCTACCGGGTCACGTTGGGGCGCTACCGGAACTGATCGAATTGGTAGTCTACAGTGTTTCTGGATGTTTCAGACTGAAGCTGGCGTTAGCATGAGAGAACCACCATTTCGTAGCTCCGTCGTGGCCATTGCACGAGCAATCATGCTAGCCGCTCCCCACCAGAAGCCTGCGGGAGTCGGGGGCCCCCAAGACTTTTGTAGAATCTTCAAGGCTGAGGGGACGCTTTCGAGAATGGAGCCAAAGCTCTAGCAGACAAGCGTCCGAGTTCCAAGGTGTCGCAGGGCCATTTTAGTGGACCACGCCCAAATCTGAAGAGCCGGCCGCCATTTTGAGAGTCCTGTGGCAGCCGCCTATCGCTGCACCGCAAGAGCGGGAGCAACTCAACTACATGGTGAGCGAGACGCTGTAGTCGAAAGAGCGGGAGGTAAACAGCTGAATAGCGGAAGAGGCACAGTGTAGCAAAAGCGGGCGGAATGGCAACTGAAATGGTAAAGGGGCGCCCCACTACAACGTGTCTTTAGGTGAAACGGATTGTGGGACAAGGTCAAGAATGGAAGAGTTACCAAAAGGCAAAAAGTTCCGCTTGATCCCGGGAGCCGGCCACCTATGTCGGGGGCGATCTCAGGCTACACCAGGAGAACACGACTTGGGGAGGGGGCCGGAGCCAAGCGCCCCCTCCGAGTCCGCGCCATCACACCGTCCCTCGGGGGCCTCCGTCAAGCGGTTCAGGGTGGCACCGCATCACATTGTTCACAAATGCAGTCACGTCCTCAAACAGCCCCCACTTACTTTGAGAATAGTGAAGCTGAAGCAAGTGCAAATAGGCTTCAGACAGTGTTACAAGCACTCCTCAAAACTTTGAACCATCAGAGTGCATGAGTTTCATGCTCGATCGATTGAGCTAGCCGGATCGGGCAACAAAAAGTATAAAATAGTTATGTAAATAGTTGTTTAATAAAATGTTTTACCCTGTTACTTTGCTGGTGTGTTGTATATATTTGTAATATTTGCATAGAGTTTATCGTTATTTTGGGCGGGGTGGGTGGCGGAGCCGAGCTGTTTTGCAGCCATCATGGTGTGGAGTTCAGTTCATCTCACTAGTTTCGTATTTGTCATGAGGGGTTGTTCCTAATGTTTCTATTTTAGCGAGGTCAAAAAGAGATCCCATTAGTGGCCTACTGATTTTGCTCGATTCCTTTTGTTTATTTACACGATTTTTCGCTATCTGCAAAGACTAAACAGAGTATTGCGACTCTGTGCTTGTTTGTAAATAGAGAATGAACCAAAGAGAACCAATTCTAAAACAGTAAATGCTTGGATAACAATCAATCAAATGGAGAGAGAAGCAGGCACGACGGATTACAACGGGGGCAAAGGCCTGCGTTAACTACCCTTCACTATCTGCAAAGAGAGAGTACTCCTAATAGAAATGAGGGGGGGGCAGCATTCAAAGCAGATCAGTGTGCATAAACACGAAAATGTTTTTTCTTACCACGTACTTGACATTCGACAGCTTATGATATTTGCTATTAAAAAACCATTGAAATTCACTGAAAAAAACATAGGTTATAGACCATATATGGTTAGGAATTAGCATTTACAAAACCTTGAAAATTCACTGAAAAAACCATAGGTTATAGACCATATATAGTTAGGAATTAGCATTTAAAAAACCTTTTTTTACTCACACAAAACCATTGAAATTCCATATATAGTTAGTAGTACTAACTATATATCGCGCACCCGCAATCCACTGCTGATCATGTCACATATTACATCATTCATGACATGGTCAGTGACATCACTGATGACATCACTGATGACATCTCAAATGACATCACTGATGACATCACTGATGACATCTCAAATGACATCACTGATGACATCACTGATGACATCTCAAATGACATCACTGATGACATCTCATTTGACATTACTGATCACATCACTGATGACATCATTCATGTGATAATACGATGAACCTCTTCAGACTCTAATATAACCTTAGATACACTCAGTGTAAACACAGACTCACAGATTGTCATTCATCCATGAAGTTACACACACACCTAGTCAGTCATACAAAGAATCAATTACACCTCCATTTCCTCAACTATACAGTTATACACACCTTACTTATTCAAACATATACTAACACATATTCACTGGCTCTTATGCACAGTTATTTATATATGCCAACTCTCACATGTACTGTGTTTTACATATGTACTTACTTTGACATGTAGCACTGAGATATCCATTCACTCACCAACGCACTGATGCACACAGTCAACCACCCATACAGCTGTTTCCACATGCACTTTTGAACTCATACATCTAGTGAATCAACTGCTCACACATCTATGCAGAGTCATACACCTCCCAGCCACCCACACACACACTCAGTCTCCCATACAAATACTTGAGCAACCAATCAATAACCCATATACTTACTCATATAGCTACTGATCAACACATGCAGCAGTTTACAGAACAACAAACATAATGATGCACAAATTAACACAGTTCAGTCACTAACCCATGCACTCAGTGAGACACATTTAACCACTCACTCATACAGTCAGTCATGCACCTACTAAATCCTTCATCCAGACATTTCTACATCCACTCATTCTTCAATATGTAAGACATATTTTAACTTTACAGAAATACACAGTCACTGGTTGTTGTCATCAGTGATGTCATCAGTGATGTCATTTGAGATGTCATCAGTGATGTCATCAGTGATGTCACTGACCATGTCATGAATGATGTAATATGTGACATGATCAGCAGTGGATTGCGGGTGCGCGATATATAGTTAGTACTACTAACTATATATGGAATTTCAATGGTTTTGAGTGAGTAAAAAAAGGTTTTTTAAATGCTAATTCCTAACTATATATGGTCTATAACCTATGGCTTTTTCAGTGAATTTTCAAGGTTTTGTAAATGCTAATTCCTAACTATATATGGTCTATAACCTATGGTTTTTTCAGTGAATATATATATATATATATATATATATATATATATATATATATATACATATATATATATACATATATATATATATATATATATATATATATATATATATATATATATATATATATATATATATATATATATATATATTATATATATATATATATATATTATTTTTTTGTGCACAGTATATAATACTGCATATATCCTTGGAATGGGTATTGACATCACACAAAAAGAGATGTACATCATGAACTTGTCATAAGGAATTAATTAATTTATTTTTTCTTCTTTTCTCCACACAATGAATTTGTCTGTGATTGGGGATTTTTTTTTTTTTAATATTGCACCTACACTTTTTTGTGACCGTTTTTTCTAATGCATTGACCCAGTGGAAACATGTTTTAAGCTGGCCGCCACAGTGGCATTAATAGA